>NW_027460128.1:0-26399 GCF_025594145.1 Primulina tabacum
CAAAACTTTCTTGAAAATTTGCGGAAAATTAAAAATTTTCTTTTTAAAAGAACTTAAATGGCCTCATTCATAAAATCACTGGTGAATCAAGTTCAATATTTCAAAATATTGCAGCGGAAGAAAATAAAGTTTTGCCAACAACAACGATTTAAAAATATCCAACAACTGATAAAAATTGTTTGCGGAAAAAATAACAACTGCTGCACTGAGGTCCTCGGGTGCCACTACTGCCGACCCAAGCTGGCTCACTGGTCCCCGCCCTCGGCCCTGGCCTCATCAGTACCTACAACAATCAAGTCTAGTGAGCCTAAAGACTCAGCATGCATATCACAGGTAACGAGTAAAAATCTGAATTAAAATATGCATGAGTTAAATATCCTGTGGGCATACTGAAAATAATCTGTACTGAGCAATTATAATACGTGCATAACTGAACTGGAAATCACTGTAAAAATATTTGCTCCTTGGAGCCTGTACTGAAATATCTGGTAAAATTTTCTGTTGAGATTATGTTTTACGCCTGTGGCCACTGCACTAAGCTGAACTGATCGGTAACTGGCTACCGGGGAGGCTGAAACTGAACTGAGCTGGCCGGTCACTGGCGACCGGGTGGTACCATACTGAACTGATCGGTCACTGGCGACCGTATAAAATAACACTCCCACATAGTGAATGAACCACAAGCCATATCGCATAAATCTCAAAAATAATCATTTTCTATTTAATGCACGTAAAATAATTAACTGGCGTAATGAAAATTCCTGTAATTTTACCAACTGGATTGGATTGGATCGTTCCCAGGCTCGCTGCAACCTAACTGTGCCATGAAAAATATGCAATAGCTTAAACATGACCAACTATGCAATTTACGTTCAAAAGATGCGACTATGACGCCTAATGACTTCGCATTTAATCATGACTCCGAGCCAACCTGAACCGACACTGAACCGACGTATAGTCATGATTAAAATACGCTGAAAAATCATAAAATAATGTTCCTAAAATGATAGGGTCGAAATCTAGGTGAATGGAGGCCAAAACACGAAACGCTCTTTCGAGAGTCAATTTGGCACATTGCACCGTAAATTCTCGTACGACCTCAAAAATGATCCAAATGACAAACGGTCAAAACATGACCTTCCAACTCAATGAGGCACTGTCCAGTCCAAGGCCATGGGCTAAAAGCCAACCAAGAACTCAAACGACGCTTCTGAACACAGCAACTTGCTGTAATCCAGCAGCTGCGCACTACAAGACTTGCATTGGTTTCGAGACTATCGGCCATTAGGGGCGTGAACCACCGACCAGAGACTCTTACCAACATCCCAAGGAATGATTTGAACCATGGCTAAGGGCCCTAGGCCAGCCACAATCCGCATCACACCAAATCTAACCGAAGGGTCCAACCGAGAGCAACGTGCATGCGTGTGTAGTGTTTATGCTATGATCGATGTCTTGCGTCGTTCCAGTGGCCATTTGATTGACCATGGCACGATCTAGACATCTAGGAGCATGATATGAACCGTGGCTAAGGGCCATAGGCCAACCAAGATCCATACCAAGCAACAAAAGAAACAAAATGCTGAAAAATGGAAGGCCGAATGGGGAAAGGGGCTGTTTTGTTTTATTAAAAACCGATGCCATGGACCAAGCCACCAAAAGGGCAACTTAGTCACGTCTTAGACATGCTAGGGAAGTGATCCAACCATGGCTATAGGCCCTTGGGGCAGCCAAGATCAGATCCTTCCCTTGACACAAACTGAATTTTCGAACACATTTCTGCACCTATGGGGACTTGCTGTCATTCTGAATTTCCAGCAAGCATGGGGCTGGTTTGAATGGACCAACATGGTCCTAATGCATCCTACTACATGTATACAAGCCGCCTTGGGAGCCTGGAGTCGATCCAATACCTGAAACTCACAAACCAAAGAAACGTGAAGCTTGCCAAGGGCCGAAATTCTGCATGTGTGTTCCAAAATATTTTGACATGTATCTCGTTTTTGCTTGCTAAAACATGATCATGTACTGAAAAATAAATGATAATATGACTTGATTGAGGTTTGAAAGAAATCTAGACATGCCTGGTTTCGTTTGAAAGAAAACGAACGAAACAACGACGAGCGGCACGGAGGAGGTGGAGCGCTTCTTGTCTACCTTTCTTGCTCTCGATTTTTCTCCTTCCCTCTAGCTGACTCACGATTTTTCACTGAAAATGGATTGAATTCTGAATTTCGGTGGGAGGGGGGGAATGGTATGGGGAGTGAGAAGGGTGCAAATATAAGGAAGATCAAGACCAAGTCCACTCCCTTTGAATTTGAATTTTGAATTGATATCAAATGAGTTGGTGGATGCTTCTAGGAGGTGGTGGCCGAAATTTTGCTTGATTCTAGTCTAGGATATGTCCTTTTTAATTAAATTGTGCTCCCAAAAATCCTAGAATTATCCTACTAATTACATGCAAAGAATTGGTCAAAGTTGATGAGTTGGAAAATGAATCTTCTAGCACTAAGGGTGGCCGAAAATGCATGATAAAATAAAGGGAAATGTTGATTATCTAGTCAACTAATAATCCTTGAAAGCCTTACTAATCCTTTAAATAATTTAGTGAGCTAACCCCTTAATTTAATAACTTAAATGAGTTCATTTCTTAATCACCTCAAATAATTAAATTAAATCCTCAAACCTCCCTTTCTAACTTAAATGAACTTTTGCTAGCTAAATTAACTTCTGGAAATATTTCTCGAATCTTAAATTCTATCTCAAAACTCCAACTCCGGTCCGGCCTCACTGAAATACTGAAATGCTAAAAATCAAACTACTGAACTGAAATAATAATAATTAACTTCAAAAATGCATTTAAAATAATCATGCAATGAAGTCAATTAAATTTAAAAATCTAGAATTATGCATGGCTTATACGTCTACTGATTTACGGGTTCTACAATCCTCCCCCCTTAAATAAATTTCGTCCTCGAAATTAGAACTCACCGAATAACTCAGGGTATCGACTTCTCATCTCCGGCTCAGACTCCCACGTAGCTTCCTCCTCTGAATGGTTGAGCCATTTGACTTTGACTCGCTTAACCAACTTGTTCCGAAGTTTCTTCTCCTGTCTGTCTAGGATCTGCACGGGTCTCTCCTCATAAGATAAGTTCGGAGTAAGCTGCAACGGCTCGAAATTCAGCACATGCGAAGGATTTGCCATATACTTCCTCAGCATGGAGACGTGAAAGACATTGTGTACTCCGGCCAGATTGGCGGAAGAGCCACACGATACGCTAGCGTCCCAACTCTGTCGAGGATCTCAAACGGTCCAATGAATCTCGGACTGAGCTTCCCTTTCTTGCCAAATCTCATGACACCCTTCATAGGTGCCACTTTCACGAAGACATGATCGCCCACTGCAAACTCTAACTCTCTCCTCCGCTGATCGGCATAACTCTTCTGTCGGCTCTGAGCAGTCCTCATCCTATCACGGATCTTGACTACTACATCTGCTGCCTGCTGAACAATCTCTGGACCCAACTCTGCTCTCTCTCCTACTTCATCCCAATGAACAGGAGATCTACACTTGCGGCCATACAGCGCTTCATACGGAGCCATACCTATAGACGACTGGAAACTGTTGTTATAGGTGAACTCTACCAATGGTAAGTTCGACTCCCAACTCCAGAGAAATCAATGACGCAAGCACGGAGAAGATCCTTAAGATCTGAATAACTCGCTCCGACTGTCCATCTGTCTGCGGGTGGAAAGCTGTGCTAAACAGCACTTCGTACCCAAAGTCGAATGCAAACTCTTCCAAAATGAGGAAGTGAATCTGGGATCTCTGTCGGATACGATAGAAACTGGAATACCATGGAGTCGGACTATCTCTCGGATATACAGCTCTGCATACTGAACCATGGTGAAAGTCGTCTTAATAGGCAAGAAGTTGCGCTGATTTGGTAAGACGATCTACGATCACCCAGATAGCATTCGATCCTCTGGCTGACCTCGGCAACAGTCACAAAGTCCATGGTAATGTTCTCCCACTTCCACTCGGGAATAGGAAGAGGCTTGAAGCAAACCTGCTGGTCTCTGATGCTCGGCCTTCACTAACTGGCAGTCAGGCACTCGGATACAAAACGCTGATGTCCTTCTTCATCCCTGGCCACCAATACAATAGCTGCAGATCTTTGTACATCTTCGTACTCCCAGGGTGAATGGAGACGGGACGTATGGGACTCTGATAAGATGTCCTGCTCGGATAGAATCACTGTGGGAACCCATATCCTATCTCGGTATCTCACAATACCGCGCGGACTGTATACAAACCACTGCCTTAGCTTCATCTCTTCTTCTTCACTGTGCCAACTGCTCTTGTGCCTGACCGCTGCGAATACGGTCAACTACGAGAGGACCTGGATAGTCAAGGTAGATAAACGAGGAACTCTACCTCGAGGGTAAGTCTCAAGATCAACCTCTGCATCTCGATCTGAAGAGGTTTCTGCATCGTCAAATGAGCCATCACTGCGACTTTCCTGCTCAAAGGCATCCGCAAACTACATTAGCTTTACCCGGGTGGTAGCCAATGTCACAAGCGTAGTCTTTCACAAGCTCACACCAACGCTACTCTGACGCATGTTCAGCTCCTTCTGCGTAAAGAAATACTTGAGGCTCTTATGGTCGGTAAAGATCTGGCACTTCTCTCCATACAGATAGTGCCTCCAAATCGTCAAAGCAAAAACTACGGCCGCTAAACTCCAGATCATGGGTGGGGTAGTGTCTTCTCGTGGATTTTTAGCTGTCGAGAAGCATACGCTATCACTCTCCCATGCTGCATCAAAACTGCACCTAAACCAAGCTTCGATAGCATCAGGTATAAAGGACAAACTCACCGGACCCTGATGGCATGGCCAAAACTGGTGCTGAAATAAGAGCTTGCTTCAAAGTATCGAAGCTCTTCTGACACTCCTCGCTCCACACAAACTTCACATTTTTCTTGTCAGTGCTGTGAGTGGAACGGCGATAGAGGAGAATCCCTGATGACTTTTCTGTAATATCCTGCTAGTCCAAGGAAACTGCGGATCCTCGGATGCATTCTGAGGCACAACACCAATCTCTAACTGCTACAACTTTTGCGGGGTCTACCTCACTACCACTGCTAGAAACAATGTGGCCCAAGAACGCCACCTTCTCTAACCAGAATTCGCACTTACTGAACTTGCGATAATTTGTGCTTCTCAATGTCTCGCAACCATGTGGTCAGATGCCTGCTGTGCTCCGCTCGATTCTTGGAGTAGACGAGAAGTCATCTATGAACACTATCACAAACTGGTCGAGGTACGGCTGAAATACGCGATTCATGAGATCCATGAAGATCGCTGGCGCATTCGTCAGACCGAACGGCATCACAAGGAACTCGTAGTGACCATAACGAGTCCTGAAAGCTGTCTCGAAACATCGCACCTCTCACCCTCAACTGGTGATAACCAGAACGCAGATCTATCTTGGAGAAAATCGAAGCTCCCTGCAACTGGTCAAACAGATCCTCAATCCTCGGCAGTGGGTATTTATTCTTCACTGTAACCCTGTTCAACTCCCTGTAGTCAATGCAAAGCCTCATCGAGCCATCCTTCTTTTTCACAGAATAAGACCGGCGCGCCCCATGGAGAAAAGCTCGGGGCGAATGAACTCCTTGTCGAGAAGTTCCTGGATCTGCTTCTTAAGCTCTGCCATCTCTGTCGGTGCTAGTCGGTACGGCGCTTTGGATATCGGAGCCGTACCTGGCCATAAGCTCAATGGAAAACTCCACCTCTCTCTCGGGTGGCATACAGAGACGTCTTGGGGAAAAACATCTAAGAAAATCTCTAACAATCGGAACATCTGAGGCTGACTTGGCTGGGTTCCTCAGGGGACAGATAAAAGGTTGCTAGCAAATGCCCGACACCCTCTATGCATGAGCTTCCTAGCCTGAAATAAGGAATAATGCGCGTAAAGAAAAGTACCTGTCCGGCCAAATAAGAACTGCTCCATTCCAGGCGGTCGGACAAGAACGGATCTCCGCTGGAAGTCTATCACACTCTGTTCCTCATAGCCAGTCCATCCCTAGGATGATGTCAAATTCCGGCATCGGTAACACGATCAGATCCGCATAAACAAGATTACCGTGCAGCTCAAGGTCTATATCTCGGATAACATTGGTAGCTGCCATCTCCTCTCCTGACGCAACACTACTGAAAAGGCTGTATCTAGCCCAATGGTCTGGATCTTGAGAAAGTTTGCAAAGACCTCCGAAATAAACGGTGAGTGGCCCCTGAATCTATCAAGGCCTTGGTAGCGGAACCAGATATAAAAATTCTCCCTGAACAGAGCGGAGCTCTAAGTTGAATCCCACTACAAGATCTAAACTTATAGACATGCAAGGTCAAGGTTCCTCTAGCTTAATTCCCCGAAATAAATCTGAGTAGAGCATGCAATCCTATAACAGTTCTAAGTTAAAAATCTAATCCCGATTCCCAAAACACGGAAATTCAAATAATAACTAAAGTTTAAAGGTACCTGTCAACACATAGTCTCCGGGGTTGGTTTCCGCGGCATGGAGAGCAAAAACTCTGCCTTGGTGAGGCAGATCCTCTTGAGGACACTGCAGCACATGTGGTCTGGACTGCCACACTTAAAACACTTTTCCTGAGCCAGCCATACATGCTCCAGGATGGCGACGTGAGCACCTGGTACAGACTGGGTGCTCCTGAGTCCTCGTGGGCTGGGGCGTTCCCCGCTGCTGCTGCTGCTGCTGGCCTCTGTCCTGGGCGGTCCATGAAAAGGCCTCTATTCTGCTGCTGATGCTGATGAGAGGAGGGCGGTGCGGTGCTCTGTACTGGGCGCTTGCCTGGCGATCCCTCTCGATATCCCGCAGATCCTGCTCTGCGGCTAAGGCCTTGGAGACTGCAATCTCATAAGTAGCAGGGTCAGATACCCTAACATCCCTGCTCAAGATCGACCGTAAACCACCAGGAAGTGCATCAGCTTGGCTCTGGCATCATTCGCTATCAGGGGCACAAAGTGACAGCCCCTCTCGAACTTACGGATAAACTCCGTAACCGACATATCCCCCTGTCTCAGGCTCATGAACTCGGTGGTCAGCCTGGTGCGAACCTCCTCAGCAAAATACTTGGAGTAGAAAACCTCCGTAAAGCGGGTCCAAGAAAGTGTAGCCAATGTCAGGGCTACCGAAGCTCCTTCCCACCATAAGCGGGCGTCTCCAGTGAACAGGTAGGTGGCACATCGGACTCGGTCTGCGTCCCCCAGCTCCATAAAATCGAAGATAACCTCGAGGGATTTGATCCATCCCTCGGCAACCATGGGGTCAGATGCCCCAGAGAATTCCTTCGGGCGCATCTTCATGAATCGCTCATACACGCCTCGGGCCCTGTCGGCCTGGCTGCGGCTGCGGCTACGGCTGCGGCATTGCCCCCCGCAAACTGTGCGAAGAACTGTGCCATCCCAGCTAACATCTGGGCACTCATGTCCGGTGGGGGCGGTGGAGGAGGTGGTAGGTCTCCCTCCGGTCTACGCTCCTCCCTGTCTTCTCGGCGAGGCTCCTCCTCTCTGTTGCGCTCTAAAATGCGTCTAGGGGGGCATACTGTTCCAACATAACCCATACGTACTAACATGCATAATTCCATAATTTATTACTGAAATACTCAAAATCTGGAAGCATGCTGACAAATAATTGCATGCTATAACTGAAATGCTGAACAAATGCTGAACTGAAAAACTTACAGAGCCAAAGGCGTGGCTTCGTGAGCTTCTCAGCGGTCAGTAGTAGTGAAACCCTATACAGAACCACGCTCTGATACCAACTGTGAAGGCCCTCGAACTACTTGCTTGAAATTTGCGGAAAATTAAATTATTTTTTTTTAAAGAGCTTAATGGCCTCGCTCATAAAAGTCACTGTGAAACAAGTTCCATATTTAAAATAATTGCAGCGGAAGAAAATAAAGTTTTCCAAAAATCACAATTTAAAAATATCCATCAACTGTATAAAATTGTTTGCGGAAAAACATAACAACTGCTGCACTGAGGTCCTCGGGTGCCACTACTGCCGACCCAAGCTGGCTCCTGGTCCCCGCCCTCCGGCCTTGGCCTCATCAGTACCTACAACAATCAAGTCTAGTGAGCCTAAAGACTCAGCATGCATAATACGCAGGTAACGAGTAAAATCTGAATTTAAACTATGCATGGGATAAAATATCCTGTCCTGAGGCATACTGAAATAATCTGTACTGAGCAATTATAATACGTGCATAACTGAACTGGAAATCACTGTAAAAATATTTGCTCCTTGGAGCCTGTACTGAAATATCTGTACAATTTTCTGTTGAGATTATGTTTATACGCCTGTGGCCACTGCACTAAGCTGAACTGAGCGTAACTGGCTACCGGGGAGGCTGAGAACTGAACTGAGCTGGCCGGTCACTGGCGACCGGGTGGTACCATACTGAACTGATCGGATCACTGGCGACCGTATAAAATAACACTCCCACATAGTGAATGAACCACAAGCCATATCGCATAAATCTCAAAAATAATCATTTTCTATTTAATGCACGTAAAATAATTAACTGGCATAATGAAAATTCCTGTAATTTTACCAACTGGATTGGATTGGATCGTTCCCAGGCTCGCTGCAACCTAACTGTGCCATGAAAAATGCAATAGCTTAAACTGACCAACTATGCAATTTACGTTCAAAAGATGCGACTATGACGCCTAATGACTTCGCATTTAATCATGACTCCGAGCCAACCTGAACCGACACTGAACCGACGTATAGTCATGATTAAAATACGCTGAAAAATCATAAAATAATCCTAAAATGATAGGGTCGAAATCTAGGTGAATGGAGGCCAAAACACGAAACGCTCTTTCGAGAGTCAATTTGGCACATTGCACCGTAAATTCTCGTACGACCTCAAAAATGATCCAAATGACAAACGGTCAAAAACATGACTTCCAACTCAATGAGGCACTGTCCAGTCCAAGGCCATGGGCTAAAAGCCAACCAAGAACTCAAACGAGCTTCTGAACACAGCAACTTGCTGTAATCCAGCAGCTGCGCAACTACAAGACTTGTTGGTTTCGAGACTATCGGCCATTAGGGGCGTGAACCACCGACCAGAGACTCTTACCAACATCCCAAGGAATGATTTGAACCATGGCTAAGGGCCCTAGGCCAGCCACAATCCGCATCACACCAAATCTAACCGAAGGGTCCAACCGAGAGCAACGTGCATGCGTGTGTAGTGTTTATGCTATGATCGATGTCTTGCGTCGTTCCAGTGGCCATTTGATTGACCATGGCACGATCTAGACATCTAGGAGCATGATATGAACCGTGGCTAAGGGCCATAGGCCAACCAAGATCCATACCAAGCAACAAAAGAACGAAACCAATGCTGAAAATAGAAGCCGAAGGGGAAAGGGGCTGTTTTGTTTTGATTAAAAACCGAGCCATGGACCAAGCCACCAAAAGGGCAACTTAGTCACGTCTTAGACATGCTAGGGAAGTGATCCAACCATGGCTAAAGGCCCTTGGGGCAGCCAAGATCAGATCCTTCCTCCTGGACATCCAAACTGAATTTTCGAATCACACTTTCTGCACTTATGGGGACTTGCTGTCATTTCGGTTTTCCAGCAAGTATGGGGCTGTGTTGAAATGACCAACATGTTCCTAATGCATCCTACTACATGTATACAAGCCGCCTTGGGAGCCTGGAGTCGATCCAATACCTGAAACCATCAAAACTCAGAAACGTGAAGCTGTCAAGGAAGTCGAAAATTCTGCATGTGTGTTCCAAAATATTTTGACATGGATATCGATTTTTGCTTGTACAACATGATCATGTACTGAAAAATAAATGATAATATGACTTGATTGAGGTTTGAAAGAAATCTAGACATGCCTGGTTTTGTTTCGAAGAAACGAACGAAACACGACGCGCGGCACGGAGGAGGTGGCAGCGCTTCTTGTCTACCTTTCTTGCTCGTTTTCTTGCCTTCCCTTAGCTAGACTCACGATTTTTCTACTGAAAATGGTCTGAATTCTGAATTTCGGTGGGGGAGGGAAAATGGTGGGGGTGAGGAGAAGGGTGCAAAATAAGGAATATCAAGACCAAGTCCACTCCCTTTGAATTTGAATTTTGAAATTGATATCAAATGAGTTGGTGGATGCTTCTAGGAGGTGGTGGCCGAAATTTTGCTTGATTCTAGTCTAGGATATGTCCATTATTAATTAAATTGTGCTCCCAAAAATCCTAGAATTATCCTACTAATTACATGCAAAGAATTGGTCAAAGTTGATGAGTTGGAAAATGAATCTTCTAGCACTAAGGGTGGCCGAAAAATGCATGATAAAATAAAGGGAAATGTTGATTATCTAGTCAACTAATAATCCTTGAAAGCCTTACTAATCCTTTAAATAATTTAGTGAGCTAACCCCTTAATTTAATAACTTAAATGAGTTCATTTCTTAATCACCTCAAATAATTAAATTAAATCCTCAAACCTCCCTTTCTAACTTAATGAACTTAGGTTACTAGCTAAATTAACTTCTGGAAAATATTTCTCGAATCTTACATTCTATCTCAAAACTCCAACTCCGGTCCGGCCTCACTGAAAATACTGAAATGCTAAAAATCATACTACTGAACTGAAATAATGAATAATTAACTTCAAATAAATGCATTTAAAATAATCATGCAATGAAGTCAATTAAATTTAAAAAAATCTAGAATTATGCATGGCTTATACGTCTACTGATTTACGGGTTCTACATCCTTCCCCCTTGAAATAATTTCGTCCTCGCAATTAGAATCACCGAATACTCAGGGTATCGACTCCTCATCTCCGACTCAGACTCCCACGTAGCTCTCCTCTGAATGGTTTGAGTCATTTGATTTTGACTCGCTTAACCAACTTGTTCCGAAGTTTCTTCTCCTGTCTGTCTAGGATCTGCACGGGTCTCTCCTCATAAGATAAGTAGTCGGAGGTAAGCTGCAACGGCTCTAAATTCAGCACATGCGAAGGATTTGCCATATACTTCCTCAGCAGGAGACGTGAAAGACATTGTGTACTCCGGCCAGATTCGGCGGAAAGAGCCACACGATACGCTAGCGTCCCAAACTCTGCGAGGATCTCAAACGGTCCAATGAATCTCGGACTGAGCTTCCCTTTCTTGCCAAATCTCATGACACCCTTCATAGGTTGCCACTTTCACGAAGACATGATCGCCCACTGCAAACTCTAACTCTCCCTCCGCTGATCGGGCTAACTCTTCTGTCGGCTCTGAGCAGTCCTCAATCCTGATCACGGATCTTGACTACTACATCTGCTGCCTGCTGAACACTCTCTGGACCCAACTCTGCTTCTCTTCCTACTCATCCCAATGAACAGGAGATCTACACTTCGACCATACAGCGCCTTATACGGAGCCATACCTATAAGCGGCTGGAAACTGTTGTTATAGGTGAACTCTACCAAATGGTAAGTTCGACTCCCAACTCCCAGAGAAAATTCAATGACGCAAGCACGGAAGAAGATCCTCTAAGATCTGAATAACTCGCTCCGACTGTCCATACTGTCTGCTGGTGGAAAAGCTGTGCTAAACAGCAACTTCGTACCCAAAGTGAATGCAAACTCTTCCAAAATGAGGAAGTGAATCTGGGATCTCTGTCGGATAACGATAGAACATTGGAATACCCATGGAGTCGGACTATCTCTCGGATATACAGCTCTGCATACTGACACCTGGTGAAAGTCGTCTTAATAGGCAAAAGTGCGCTGATTTGGTAAGACGATCTACGATCACCCAGATAGCATTCGATCCTCTGGCTGACCTCGCAATACCAGTCACAAAGTCATGGTAATGTTCTCCCACTTCCACTCGGGAACAGGAATAGGCTTGAGCAAACCTGCTGGTCTCTGATGCTCGGCCTTCACTAACTGGCAAGTCAGGCACTCGGATACAAACCGCCTGATGTCCTTCTCATCCTGGCCACCAATACAATAGCTGCAGATCTTTGTACATCTTCGTACTCCCAGGGTGAATGGAGTACGGGGACGTATGGGCCTCTGATAAGATGTCTGCTCGGATAGAATCACTGCTAGGAACCCATATCCTATCTCGGTATCTCACAATACCGTCGCTGACTGAATACAAAACACTGCCCTTGGCTTCATCTCTCTTCTTCCACTGTGCCAACTGCTCATCTGCTGCCTGACCGCTGCGAATACGGTCAATAAGAGAGGACTGGATAGTCAAGGTAGATAAACGAGGAACTCTACCTCGAGGGTAAGTCTCAAGATCAAACCTCTGCATCTCAATCTGAAGAGGTTTCTGCATCGTCAAATGAGCCATCACTGCGACTTTCCTGCTCAAAGCATCCGCAACTACATTAGCTTTACCCGGGTGGTAGCTAATGTCACAATCGTAGTCTTTCACAAGCTCCAACCAACGCCTCTGACGCATGTTCAGCTCCTTCTGCGTAAAGAAATACTTGAGGCTCTTATGGTCGGTAAAGATCTGCACTTCTCTCCATACAGATAGTGCCTCCAAATCTTCAAAGCAAAAACTACGGCCGCTAACTCCAGATCATGGGTAGGGTAATTCTTCTCGTGGATTTTCAGCTGTCGAGAAGCATACGCTATCACTCTCCCATGCTGCATCAAAACTGCACCTAAACCAAGCTTCGAAGCATCGGTATAAAGGACAAACTCGCCGGATCCTGACGGTACAGCCAAAACGGGTGCTGAGTAAGAGCTTGCTTCAAAGTATCGAAGCTCTTCTGACACTCCTCGCTCCACACAAACTTCACATTTTTCTTGTCAGTGCTGTGAGTGGAACGGCAATGGATGAGAATCCCTGGATGAATTTCTGTAATATCCTGCTAGCCCAAGGAAACTGCGGATCTCGGATGCATTCTGAGGCACAACCCAATCTCTGACTGCTGCAACTTTCGGGGTCTACCTCAATGCCACTGCTAGAAACAATGTGGCCCAAGAACGCCACCTTCTCTAACCAGAATTCGCACTTACTGAACTTTGCGAATATATGTTTCTGCAATGTCTGCAACACTGTGGTCAGATGCCTGCTGTGCTCCTCCCGACTCTTGGAGTAGACGAGAATGTCATCTATGAACACTATCACAAACTGGTCGAGGTACGGCTGAAATACGCGATTCATTAGATCCATGAAGATCGCTGGCGCATTCGTCAGACCGAACGGCATCACTAGGAACTCGTAGTGACCATAACGAGTCCTGAAAGCTGTCTTCGAGACATCAGCATCTCTCACCCTCAACTGGTGATAACCGGAACGCAGATCTATCTTGGAGAAAATCGAAGCTCCCTGCAACTGGTCAAACAGATCCTCAATCCTCGGCAGTGGGTATTTATTCTTCACTGTAACCCTGTTCAACTCCCGGTAGTCAATGCAAAGCCTCATCGAGCCATCCTTCTTTTTCACGAATAAGACGGCGCGCCCCATGGAGAAAAGCTCGGGCGAATGAACTCCTTGTCGAGAAGTTCCTGGATCTGCTTCTTAAGCTCTGCCATCTCTGTCGGTGCTAGTCGGTACGGCGCTTTGGATATCGGAGCCGTACCTGGCATAAGCTCAATGGAAAACTCCACCTCTCTCTGGTGGCATACCAGAGACGTCTTCGGGAAAAACGTCTAAGAAATCTCTAACAATCGGAACATCTGAGGCTGACTGGCTGGGTTCCTCGGGGACAGATAAAAAGGTTGCTAGAAATGCCCGACACCCTCTATGCATGAGCTTCCTAGCCTGAACATAAGGAATAATGCGCGGTAAAGGAAAGTACCTGTCCGGCTCAAATAAAACTGCTCCATTCCAGGCGGTCGGACAAGAACGGATCTCCGCTGGAAGTCTATCAACACTCTGTTCCTCAATAGCCAGTCCATCCCTAGGATGATGTCAAATTCCGGCATCGGTAGCACATCAGATCCGCATAAACAAGATTACCGTGCAGCTCAAGGTCTATATCTCGGATAACATTGGTAGCTGCCATCTCCTCCTGACGGCAACACTACTGAAAAGGCTGTATCTAGCCCAATGGTCTGGATCTTGAGAAAGTTTGCAAAGACCTCCGAAATAAACGAGTGAGTGGCCCCTGAATCTATCAAGGCCTTGGTAGCGGAACCAAATATAAAAATTCTCCCTGAAAGAGCGGAGCTCTAAGTTGAATCCCACTACAAGATCTAAACTTATAGACATGCAAAGGTCAAGGTTCCTCTAGCTTAATTTCCCGAAATAAATCTGAGTAGAGCATGCAATCCTATAACAGTTCTAAGTTCAAAATCTAAATCCCGATTCCCAAAATGCTGAAATTCAAAGAATAACTTAAAGTTTAAAGGTACCTGTCAACAACATAGTCTCCGGGTTGGTTTCCGCGGCATGGAGAGCAAAAACTCTGCCTTGGGTAGGCAGATTCCTCTGAGGGCACTGCAGCAACATGTGGTCTGGACTGCCACACTTAAAACACTTTCCTGAGCCAGCCATACATGCTCCAGGATGGCGACGTGAGCACCTGGGACAGACTGGGTGCTCCTGAGTCCTCGGGGCTGGGCGTCCCCGCTGCTGCTGCTGCTGGCCTGTTCCTGGGCGGTCCATGAAAAGGCCTCTTATTCTGCTGCTGATGTTGATGAGGAGGAGGGCGGTGCGGTGCCTGGACTGGGCGCTTGCCCTGGCGATCCCTCTCGATATCCCGCAGATCCTGCTCTGCGGCTAAGGCCTTGGAGACGGCAATCTCATAAGTAGCAGGGTCAGATACCCTAACATCCCGGCGCAAGATCGGCCGTAAACCCACCAGGAAGTGCATCAGCTTGGCTGGCATCATTCGCTATCAGGGGCACAAAGTGACAGCCCCTCTCGAACTTACGGATAAACTCCGTAACCGACATATCCCCCTGTCTCAGGCTCATGAACTCGGTGGTCAGCCTGGTGCGAACCTCCTCAGCAAAATACTTGGAGTAGAAAACCTCCGTAAAGCGGGTCCAAGAAAGTGTAGCCAATGTCAGGGCTACCGAAGCTCCTTCCCACCATAAGCGGGCGTCTCCAGTGAACAGTAGGTGGCACATCGGACTCGGTCTGCGTCCCCCAGCTCCATAAAATCGAAGATAACCTCGAGGGATTTGATCCATCCCTCGGCAACCATGGGGTCAGATGCCCCAGAGAATTCCTTCGGGCGCATCTTCATGAATCGCTCATACACAGCCTCGGGCCCTGTCGGCCTGGCTGCGGCTGCGGCTACGGCTGCGGCATTGCCCCCCGCAAACTGTGCGAAGAACTGTGCCATCCCAGCTAACATCTGGGCACTCATGTCCGGTGGGGGCGGTGGAGGAGGTGGTAGGTCTCCCTCCGGTCTACGCTCCTCCCTGTCTCTCGGCGAGGCTCCTCTCTGTTGCGCTCTAAAATGCGTCTAGGGGGCATACTGTTCCAACATAACCCATACGTAACTAACATGCATAATTCCATAATTTTATTAATGAAATACTGAAAATCTGGAAGCATGCTGACAAAATAATTCATGCTATAACTGAAATGCTGAACAAAATGCTGAACTGAAAAACTTACAGACCAAAGGCGTGGCTTCGTGAGCTTCTCGCGGTCAGTAGTAGTGAAACCCTATACAGAACCACCGCTCTGATACCAACTGTGAAGGCCTAAAACTCCTTCTTGAAAATTTGCGGAAAATTAAAAATTTTTTTTTAAAAGAACTTAAATGGCCTCATTCATAAAATCACTGGTGAATCAAGTTCAATATTTCAAAATATTGCAGCGGAAGAAAATAAAGTTTTGCCAACAACAACGATTTAAAAATATCCAAAACTGATAAAATTGTTTGCGGAAAAAATAACAACTGCTCTGAGGTCCTCGGGTGCCACTACTGCCGACCCAAGCTGGCTCACTGGTCCCCGCCCTCGGCCCTGGCCTCATCAGTACCTACAACAATCAAGTCTAGTGAGCCTAAAGACTCAGCATGCATAATCGCAGGTAACGAGTAAAAATCTGAATTTAAAATATGAGTTAAATATCCTGTCCTGAGGCATACTGAAAATAATCTGTACTGAGCAATTATAATACGTGCATAACTGAACTGGAAATCACTGTAAAAATATTTGCTCCTTGGAGCCTGTACTGAAATATCTGGTAAAATTTTCTGTTGAGATTATGTTTTACGCCTGTGGCCACTGCACTAAGCTGAACTGATCGGTAACTGGCTACCGGGGAGGCTGAAACTGAACTGAGCTGGCCGGTCACTGGCGACCGGGTGGTACCATACTGAACTGATCGGTCACTGGCGACCGTATAAAATAACACTCCCACATAGTGAATGAACCACAAGCCATATCGCATAAATCTCAAAAATAATCATTTTCTATTTAATGCACGTAAAATAATTAACTGGCATAATGAAAATTCCTGTAATTTTACCAACTGGATTGGATTGGATCGTTCCCAGGCTCGCTGCAACCTAACTGTGCCATGAAAAATATGCAATAGCTTAAACATGACCAACTATGCAATTTACGTTCAAAAGATGCGACTATGACGCCTAATGACTTCGCATTTAATCATGACTCCGAGCCAACCTGAACCGACACTGAACCGACGTATAGTCATGATTAAAATACGCTGAAAAATCATAAAATAATTCCTAAAATGATAGGGTCGAAATCTAGGTGAATGGAGGCCAAAACACGAAACGCTCTTTCGAGAGTCAATTTGGCACATTGCACCGTAAATTCTCGTACGACCTCAAAAATGATCCAAATGACAAACGGTCAAAAACATGACCTTCCAACTCAATGAGGCACTGTCCAGTCCAAGGCCATGGGCTAAAAGCCAACCAAGAACTCAAACGAGCTTCTGAACACAGCAACTTGCTGTAATCCAGCAGCTGCGCACTACAAGACTTGCTTGGTTTCGAGACTATCGGCCATTAGGGGGTGAACCACGACCAGAGACTCTTACCAACATCCCAAGGAATGATTTGAACCATGGCTAAGGGCCCTAGGCCAGCCACAATCCGCATCACACCAAATCTAACCGAAGGGTCCAACCGAGAGCAACGTGCATGCGTGTGTAGTGTTTATGCTATGATCGATGTCTTGCGTCGTTCCAGTGGCCATTTGATTGACCATGGCACGATCTAGACATCTAGGAGCATGATATGAACCGTGGCTAAGGGCCATAGGCCAACCAAGATCCATACCAAGCAACAAAAGAAACGAAAAAAATGCTGAAAAATGGAAGGCCGAATGGGGAAAGGGGCTGTTCTTTTGATTAAAAACCGATGAGCCATGGACCAAGCCACCAAAAGGGCAACTTAGTCACGTCTTAGACATGCTAGGGAAGTGATCCAACCATGGCTATAGGCCCTTGGGGCAGCCAAGATCAGATCCTCCTTGACACAAACTGAATTTTCGAACACATTTCTGCACCTATGGGGACTTGCTGTCATTCTGAATTTCCAGCAAGCATGGGGCTGGTTTGAATGGACCAACATGGTCCTAATGCATCCTACTACATGTATACAAGCCGCCTTGGGAGCCTGGAGTCGATCCAATACCTGAAACTCACAAACCAAAGAAACGTGAAGCTTGCCATGAAATCGAAATTCTGCATGTGTGTTCAAAATTTGACATGGATCTCGTTTTTTTGCTAAAACATGATCATGTACTGAAAAATAAATGATAATATGACTTGATTGAGGTTTGAAAGAAATCTAGACATGCCTGGTTTCGTTTCGAAAGAAAACGAACGAAACAACGACGACGCGGCACGGAGGAGGTGGAGCGCTTCTCTACCTTTCTTGCTCGATTTTTCTTCCTTCCTCTAGCTAGATCACGATTTTTCTACTGAAAATGGATCATGTCTGAATTTCGGTGGGAGGGAGGGGGAGAATGGTTATGGGAGTGAGGAGAGGGTGCAAATATAAGGAATATCAAGACCAAGTCCACCCTTTGAATTTGAATTTTGAATTGATATCAAATGAGTTGGTGGATGCTTCTAGGAGGTGGTGGCCGAAATTTCTTGATTCTAGACTAGGATATGTCCATTTATTTAATTAAATTGTGCTCCCAAAAATCCTAGAATTATCCTACTAATTACATGCAAAGAATTGGTCAAAGTTGATGAGTTGGAAAATGAATCTTCTAGCACTAAGGGTGGCCGAAAAATGCATGATAAAATAAAGGGAAATGTTGATTATCTAGTCAACTAATAATCCTTGAAAGCCTTACTAATCCTTTAAATAATTTAGTGAGCTAACCCCTTAATTTAATAACTTAAATGAGTTCATTTCTTAATCACCTCAAATAATTAAATTAAATCCTCAAACCTCCTTTCTAACTTAAATGAACTTTGCTAGCTAAATTAACTTCTGGAAATATTTCTCGAATCTTAAATTCTATCTCAAAACTCCAACTCCGGTCCGGCCTCACTGAAAATACTGAAATGCTAAAAATCAACTACTGAACTGAAATAATAAATAATTAACTTCAAATAAATGCATTTAAAATAATCATGCAATGAAGTCAATTAAATTTAAAAATCTAGAATTATGCATGGCTTATACGTCTACTGATTTACGGGTTCTACACTTCCTTTTCTCTTCTTTAACCTTCGAGATAGAGGCATATAAGCACTTTCTGTCTTGTCTTGTTTCAACCTTTCCTCTTCCTGGACACAGTGCGAGATGAGCTCATTCAGAGACCAAGTCTCTTTCTGACAGTTATAGCTCACATTGAATGGTTAAACTGAGGAGGAAGAGATATCAAAACCAGATGCACTAGCAAGTCCTCAGAGAGGTCAAGCTCAGTGCTTTTAATCTTGAAGCAAGATGGTACATTTCCACAATGCATTCCTGATGTTGCCCTTACCTCTGTACCTCATTGAAACGAGGCTTGCCAAAAGTGTACCAATTTCAGGCTTTTCACTTTTAGCAAACCTTTTTCGAGGTCTTGAAGGAAAGCCTTAGCTGTAACAATATCGCTAGACATTGTGCCCCTGAATGTTTCTAGAATGACCATCTTCATGATCATCATACACATGCGATTCGATCTCTCCCATCTTTCAAACTCCCTTTTTCATCAGAGGTACTCTTATCCGTAATAGCGGGAGGAGAGTCAATCTTTATCGCAAGGTCTAAATCCACGACTCCGAGAACTATCAATAAATTCTCTTGCCACGATTTAAAATTCGAGCCATTTAACATAGGAATAGAATTTATGTTGGAATGAATATTTGCAGGAGTCAAATCTGAACAGAGAACAAAAACAAACATACATGCTCAACCAAATATCCAAATAAAATAATCAATAAATTCAAATAATGTAAACCTCATAAACAGATATCGTGCACTCCATTAATGTTTCATCTTTGACAAAAGATTAACTTGTAAGTGATATCCTGGTGCAGCAGTCAAACACTGATAGTATATATCATGTCAAATAACAACCTTTCTTTGGGCCGATTTATTATTCACATGAAAAACCGAACAACTATCACATGTTTACCACCACAAGTGCATATGAATATATTAAACATTAACCTCTTTTGGGCCGATCAATATTCTATAAATCATGTACTAAAATCCTTTTGTATTCAAAATAAAATTAATTTCCATAAAAGAGGTCGCTTTGGCGACATTTTATTTCAATTAATCAATTTTAAAAATACATATAACCTTATCATTATTTGAATTAATGATATTTAACCTCAACCGAATAAACATGAAACAAATTTTTTTTTAAAATTTCGGAAATTCCGTATGGGTCGGGTCGACACGGTTCCGTACGACCCGACCCGAATCCGTACCTTTTTTTTTAAAAAAACAAAAAAAACTTTTATCAGACTTTTCGATTTCCTCTAAAATATTTTGTTGAACAAAACTGGAAGAAAAATCGAAATCTTATATCAAATCTTTAAAATTTACAATCAAATCTTTTACCAAAACTGAAACTTTAAAGATTTGGTTTTTCAACCAAATATTTTCCAGATCTGAAACCATATGAAAAAAAAATTTCAGATCTGAAACCATATCAAAATATTTTTCAGATCTGAAGCTATATCAAAAAATTTCAGATCTGAAGACATAACGGAAAAGTTTTAAACAAAATTTTCTTTTACAGATCTGGATCCAAATCATATCCAAAAACTTTAAACAATGATCAAGCATGAGTGGCTCTGATACCACTTGTTGGGGAAAACCCATAAATCGCGAATCCGTCATGCTAAATCATTAAGAATTTGATTGAAATCTTAAGCGGAAGCATACCTGAAGCCATGATCTGGAATTTTTAGAACGGTCTTGATTTTTCAGATCTACGCGCTCTTTCCTTGAGAGAATCCTTTAGTTTTCGTTAGAACTATTTTCTTATGGGTGAGAGAATAGTGAAATTGATAACAAGATCTGGGGACCATGACCCATATTTATAGATAATGTTTATCAATATCTTCTGATATTTCTGTTTTAGCCCATCATAAAAACAGAAATTACATTTATGTCTACACATTAAAGGCCCAACCCATTAGATACATTAAAGCCTAATAACCCGAAACATTAATTGATCACTTTATTTTGGGCTTAACTTAATATAAACCCACAACATAATTATTCACATATAAGCCCATCTAAATAAAAATTGATCCAATATAGGCCTATCTGTGAGACGGTCTCACGAATCTTTATCTGTGAGACGGGTCAATCCTACCGATATTTACAATAAAAGTGATACTCTTAGCATAAAAAGTAATACATTTTCATGGAAACCCAAATAAGAGATCCGTCTCACAAAATACGACCTGTAACCGTCTATACAAGTTTTTGGCTAAATATATTTTATTTTTAATGTTTTAAAAGAAATAAATAAATGAGGTCCTCATGTGTAATTTCTTTACGATCGAGTACAAACCATCACATCATATTTTTACACGTGTACCATATCATCTGACGCCACACAACGTAACCATTTGGCTACACTTAGCATCGCTAAAAGATAGAATTTTGGTCGAAATTTTCTATCTTTATTTTTGTCATTTGGAAACACGACAAAGATAACACATGTTAAATACGTAAATATGTTTAGATAGTTGATCAACTATTTTAAAATATTTATCAAGTAATTTGTGAAGTCAAGTGGATTTAAAAAGACAAAGTACTATAAACAAATAAGTTTTTTTTAAGTATAATGATTATAAAAATTCTAAAAATTGGTCCAGGACCCAAAAGGGTCTGCCTGTTTCGGCCCACCTCCAAAACTGCCACAAAAATCAAAACCCAATCTGCTTTTTTAGTTGTGAGATAGGTCGGCCCGACAGTCCAAACTCGAATTGACGGCTCTATACAAACTGAACTTTAGATTAGTTCAACAATATTTTTGAGCTGACTTCTAGAAACTCTTCAACAATTACAATTTTTACATTAAAAAACTTTTGACAATTTACAAATAATACACAACTCAAATAATAGGATGGATAGAAGAGTTTAAAAGAGGACTGAATAAACACTTTCTAAAATTTTTTGTTCAAAAAATAATTCAATTTGGTTCGAAATTGAACTTGAAATTCTCGATTGTCAATGTTAGTTGCCTAACAATATATGTGTGAAAGATGCCAAATTGTTAGATTAGAATACTTCAAATAATGACTTGAATAATTAAACTGAAAGTAAAATATACGCAAGTTTGTTTCTGGATGTTCGGAGAACTTAAGCTCTTATGTCACCTTTTTTCCTTTCGGAAAAGCTCACACTAGAAGGCTTTGATGTTTATAAGCAATTTGAATACCCAGTTCAGTTTGGACTTAACATTGCCAGAACTAAAACTCTTAGTCTATTCACCGAACGAAGAAACATTATAAAAACTTTTCTCGAATAGAATGAATTACAAATAATTCCTAGCACTTATGATCCTCAATGATCATATACAATACTTTGATAATTATGCCTTAGTGATGACCAGTTTTGCTTTAGCTTTGAAATTTCGTAAGTGTTCTTGAAGCTTGATAACTTCGGTGACGTGGTTAACCCCTGCTCAACTGATCTGCATATCTATTTATAGATTCTGAACTTCAATTGTCACAAACTTCAAAAAAGATTCATTCCATAATGTATCTGTTGTTGTGTATTTTGTCTAGGTTGTGTTTTGTTCAGGTCATCATTCTTCACATCGTACAAAATGAAATGTGGTTGATTATGGCTGTGTCAGCAAGTTACGAAAAAACTTATCCAAAAAGCCTTATGATGTAAACTGATGTCCTTGAAACTGAATGATGATAATTGATAAAATGATAAGAGAGTTAAGATACATTTCAGTTTAAATCCGAGTCCATTCTGCTTTGAATTGTCCAGTGTATGTAACAAGTTTAGCTTATGGACAGTCAGTTTCGTTTGGTTTGGAGTTTATTTTAGCTATACAGTTTTGTCATAATTATTCGTTAACACCAAAACATAAATGTTAAGTTACAACATTTTTTTCTCTTTTTAGTGTTTGACAAAAATGTAAGCAATACGTCAAATTTAGGCAATAATAATTCTGATAAGCAATTCTGATAAATTGAGTTTCTGAAACTGAAATTGAAATAAATTGTTCCAACAAATTTTGATAAATTTGATAAACAATATCAACTAACATTTTTTTCTTGTCTTCAATCGTTTGTCAGTTTTTTGCCGTAGATTAGACTTTAGAATTTCAGACTTATCTTCCCTATTTTTGTCAACACCAAGAACGATCACATATCTTTGCATAATGTGCACAATTGAAGTAATTTGGGCTAATATAGTGTCTAACTTTGCTGAAAGTTGAGTGTGAATTGAATTAATATTGGAATTCAAAATTTCATGAAATAGATCAATCTTATGAGTTAGAGCATCGTGAGAACTTGATAGTTGCACATTGAAGCGAAGTTCTTTCTCATAGAGTCTAGTTGGATGATAGGAGGAGTGAACATTTTTGGATAGATTCTTGCAAATCTTGACCACTTTGTTTTTGAATTTTTCAATATCGGTAGCAATCAGTTTCTGACATGTCTTGATTTAACACCATCTGGTTCCTTAATAGATTGTGTATTTCTCGTCTATAACTAGATGTCAAAACTTGCTACGCTTAATGTGGAAGCAAAATTTTGAAGTTTGAAAAATAAGTGTTTAAAGATTGCCCGAATTGATGGAAACTGAACACAACGTAACTGAAGTTCCTGATGATTATTAAGTGCTAAAAATCGAAGGCAACTGAACTGATAAAAGCTAACTGAAACTGTGTAGTTACTGGACGATCAGTTGAGACTGATCAGTTACACAGTCAATTCATCTAATCAGCTATAGAGTCAACTGAAAAATCAGCTTGACACTTCATCAGTTAAGGAACGTAGCTATCAAGCGACAACTTGTACAAGAGCAGACTGCAACTTGTAGTGAGAGCGCCGCATATCAGAATGCCAAAGTTTACGATTGTCAGAAGAATGATGATGTTTACTAAGGACAAATAAACGGATATATGGAATTTAAATGCATTCAATATGACCATGGAAGAAAAGCCTGTAAATAACAGAGAAGATAAGATGAGAACAAGTTCTAGCAAGTTACAACATACAATCAGAATCAAGTTTTCCAGAACAAATTCTGAGCACATTCATTCTAAATAAACTCTTGAAATTAGTTACGAAAAGCTCACACTTATCAGATATATTCATAGCTTTTAGGCTATATTTTGATAACCATCACAAACATTTATTGTTGTTATATTCGATCTATTTTAGATCAGTAGTTCTTAGAAAGACACATCAGTTGCATACTGATAATATTGTATTGATACTAAAAGTTTCAGTTTGACAGTGTTAGTCCAACTGAAGTGGGTTATTACAGTTGCTATAATTTAATCAAAGTATTTTAATATAAAATCATATCCTTGAGATAGAAGGGTGACGTATGAGCATTTGAAGTTTTCGAACATCCATAAATCTTAGTATTCTTTGTTTAGAAGTATTCAATCTATCATTTAGTTTATTTATGTACTATTTCAGTTAACTGATTGACATTGACTTCAAGTATCCCATCTATAAATCTAATTACCTTGTTTTCCTTCAATAAGATAACCATGTTTTCCAGAGAGAGTTTGATGACTGGAAGATAAGAATGCATGCTCACTTAGCTGCATAGGATGATGACATGTGGTACGTCATAATTGACGGACCAATGAAGATACTAAAGGCAAATACAACAGTTTCCATAATTGATGGTGCTACCCATCGCATATAGAACCACGTGAAGGTGGACAACTGAAGATAAAAGGAAAGCCAACATGGATTATGTGGCTAAAGATATTCTGTACAAAACCTTAGATAAGGTTACATTCAGTAAAATCAAAATGTGCAAAACAACAAAGGAAAGCTGGAGAAACTTATCCAGTTATGCGAGGGAAATGAGCAAAATAAGAAAATAAACTCTCAGTCGCAGTACAGAAATTTGATAATATCAAAATAATGACTGGAGAGTCGATGAATGAGTACGACGAACGAGTAGCAACATTATAAATGAATTGAATGCACTTGGAAAGTGTATTCAAACAAGAAGTTTCTTTAAAGGTAGTTCATGGTCTTCCCAAAGAATGAGATGTCAAGACATGTGTGAGGTCGGGGACGAAGAGGGCGGGGGGTGATCGCAGGTTCCATGAGGTTGCACGGACAATGAGCGGCTCCTGGCAAGCTTCTAGGCAGGGAACATGAATGAACCGATATTACATCGGAAGGAGGGATTCCAAAACTTTTCAAGTATGGGACTGTTCAGTTGAGGAGGGCTTAAAGATTTGATATGTACTACTCATATCAAGAAGGTACATCTTCTTTTCAGTAGCTCATCACATAAGAACTCCAAAGTTAAGCGTGCTTGACTTGGAGTAATTCTGGGATGGATGACCCCCTGGAAAGTTTTTCTAGGATGCGTGTGAGTGAGGACATAAGAACGCTGGAAAGATTTATCTTCGTACAGTGAGACAGTCGTCAAATCTAGTGCGTTACAGTTGGTAGCAGAGCCAACTTATCCTAGTACGTGTGGTTCGAGGACGAACCAAGCGAAAGCTGGGGGCATGTGAGGCCCGGGGCCAAAGAGGGTGGGGGGTGATTGCCGTGCCATGAGGTTGCACAGACAATGAGCGGCTCCTGGACGCTTCTAGACGAAGGGAACACAAATGAACCGATCTTACACCGGAAAGAGAGGGATTCCAAACTTTTCAAGTATGAGATTGTCAGCTGAGGAGGGCTTAAAAGATTTGATATGTACTAATATCAAGAGGTGAATCTTTCTTTTTCGGTAGCTCATCATATAAGAACTCCAAAGTTAAGCGTGCTTGACTTGGTACAGTGAGGACAGTCATCGAATTTGGGGCATTACACCATGATAAGAGAGAATATAAGGACCTGAACAAGGTTGAATTACATGATTTTTTTGCTGATCTCAAAGCCTATGAGTTTGAACTGCAAACAAGAGAAGGAGAGCCTCTATCATTTAATCACAACTGCCCTTAGTGCGATCAAACTTGAACCATTGGTTCAGTTGAGAAGTCTGCTGAACAACTGAGTAATGACGTGATATCATTATTTGTCAAAAAATTTGGTAAATTTATGAGAAGAAATCAAAGCCCTTCCAGCGACATATCAGAAGAATAATTCAAAGGAAGAGCCAATGTTTGCTACAACTGGGCAAGATGGCACTTTATTGCTGACTGTCCTAAATCAAAGAAGGTAAGTTGACATTCAACTGAAGAGGAAAGAATTTAGTTGGATACAGAAGACGAGATAAGAATGACAAAAGATCATTCAAGAAGAGACATGAGGTCCTGTTAGCTGAAGAAAGCAAATAAAAATGGTCAGATACTGATAGTGAATCGTCATAGTCTGAGAGCTTGAGTAGCTCCAGTGATGAAGAGGAAGAAAGTACCTAATGGCAGATGATGCAGAACTGGAATCAACAAGTGAACATGTATTGATTTTAGTTTTACTGACTTTACACGAGAAGAACTCATTTCCACACTGTATGACAGGGTTAATGAGTGTCACAAGCTTTTTCTATCATTTGAAAAATCCAAAGCTAAACAAACTGATCCCAGGACAACAAAACTGAAACTGAGAGTCAGTTGAATTGTTGAGTCTAAGAGAGAGATTGCGAAGCAAAAAATAGAAATGACAGTAAACCATCTTGATTCAACAGTTAAAAACTGAAATTTCAAAACAAATTGATCTAATTAAGCATGGAACAAGTCATCAGTCACTCTGACTGAAATGCAAGGTTTACAAAAATCAGTTACTGACATAACTGGTTTGGGCTTTAACAGTC
>NW_027460129.1:0-26127 GCF_025594145.1 Primulina tabacum
ATATATATATGCATCGTATATTTTAACTTGTAATGATGACAAGGAGTAGAGTAGCTTCGATAGCTAAAAAAAAACTATCAAATGAGCAAGTAAAAATTTTTATCTGAAAATGAAATTATACTTACCCACAAAAGAAATTATGTTGAACCAATCGAACTTCTTTGTCACTTGATCCATATCAGACCTTGGGCCAGTTGTGATCCTTGTATTTTTCAATGATGTCAAAGGAACACCTTCAATGTATATATATGTATGTGATGAAATATCTTATAGGAGTTGGAAATCATAATCCCACACTTTGTCAATCATTAAAAAAACTAATGATCTCTGATTATCAAAGCAATTAAAAGATTTTCTCTAAGAAAGATCACTTACAAGAGTAGATCCAATTTTGCCACCAATTGAAACTCTTTCCGCTCGGAAACACAGATTTCATTCCGGCTATCACTTGCAACGCATAATCATCGTCGTCGTTTTAACGTAGCTAATTCTGGGTATTTCTGCACCAAATATAAAGCCACATCTGCCCAAAGAAAAATATATCATCTTTAAATTTCACAATTATCAATCAATAAATTAATATTTCCTACTAACCAATAAACTCAGAAGCTATGGCAATTGTCAACAGCAAGCCCCCAACTTTCCCACAAATGGGCTATTCTGCACTTCTTTCTTGGAGACGGATATGAGATACATAAGCGTATCTTTTGGCTATTCCTCGCTGCTAAATGAATCGGTAACATATTATTGTTATTTGTAATATATAGCAAGTCGATTTTTTGTTCACCAATAGTATCGCAGCTTCCTTGTTTCCAGCCAAAGCGGCTGTGTGTAAAGCAGTGTCCCCGTACTATCTTTCGAGAGCATCGCTTCATTGGCATCGGGTATTCTAACAACTTTCTCAGGAAATCATTTGATTTTCCAGTCTCCACCGCTACGTGCAGAGCTGTCTCCGAGGAATCATTGATGATGGCCGTGATTGCATCTTCGTCTTTGTCCAAGAACTCCTTGCCTTCCTTCCAATCACCTCTTAATATTGCTCTATGCAATGGCAAGTACCGGTGAAAATCCGTACCTGCATATTTCTTAAAATTACAAGCCTTGTACCAGAAAAAATACATTCGAATTCGTCAATTAACCTTTTCTTTTTTTTTTCTTTTATCAGTTTTAGTTACTGAGTTCTCATTTCATTTACCATCTTCCTCATCCGAACTAGAACTGCTCGTTTGAATTTCATTATCATCTGATTTGAAAAGTTTTTCCAATTCCAACCAAACTTCCCTGGAACTGTCCAATCCCACCACTGCATCAAGCACCTCGGTCCCAGTAATGGAACCCAGAATCCATCCTGTGATAAGCAGGTCGGTTTTCTCCAGAGTTTCTGCTCATCCATGGATTCTTTAGGAGCGGGATCTGGCCGTCAACGAAGCCCAGCAAATCTTGGCTCTCGAACAGAAGATCATCTGTTTTTCCATATCTTGTAATCTTTAGCGCTTCTTTCTTTTTGTCTTCGTCAAGACAGAGACTGATATGAATTCGCAGCATTAACAGTTGATGGCCATGGATAGTTTGCTAATTTTGGGGAAGACATTGTAACGATGCTGAGTTTTAGTCAAATGATGTGAAAGATTTGATGCACTTATTTTCTTGCTCATAATTGTTTTTTTATTTAAAAGAAGAAAAGTGTTTCCGACACTATCACTTTTTATTTACAAATGATTCACATGGTTTGCATGTATAAATACAATCCAATTATTTAGTGGCAGTGACCCATTTGTGTTGGCTTCAACTATGATGAAAAAAGCTGAATAAAAACTTACTCAACAAAAGAATTCAGGGTTCAAAGAAACAGAAGTTATTAACCCCCCCAACCCCCCCCGGGGGACTTCAACTATGCAGAAGAAGAAGTTGTCACAGATAAATGCATGGCTGAATTTAATGGCCACAAAAAACTAGACTATCTCTCACAGAGAAGAGAGGAGAAAGTTGGGCTGCTAAGAGAAGGTAGGCGGCTTCACAATAAATAATAATAGTAATAATATAAAAAAAATAGTTTTGTGGGGACTAAATTATTTATCATCAACTACCATTAAAATAAAATTAAATATTTCGACAATTATTTTACTTAATTGCACTTGGACAAGTCCTGCGAGACTTCAAAATTAGTTTTATCAGAATGTGAAAAGTATGTTTAATTTGTTTATAACTATTAAAATCTTACTAAAAAAATTAGTTTCCTCCATAGTTTATTTCCAATCAATCTATTATTAATTATTCGGTTCACATTTATATATTCGGTATTAATTAATTATTAGAAACATAGATAGCTTTGGACAACCCGTAACCTACCTCCACGGCACGTGCCCCGCACCTAATCGACTGCATTTAATTTTATTTTTCTCGACCATATGAAATACTATCGAGTAAAATATGAAAGATACAGATTTTTGAAATATTAATATATGATTTTTTATTTTAAAGATATTAGATATATATATATATAATAACTTCACTGGATAATTTTTCGGACTAACATAATAACATGCAAACTATGTTAGTCAAGTAAATCATATTGAACACGCTTCATGTGACTTTCTTGTCCAAAAATGGACAACCATTTAATATACTTTTTTTGTCTTTTTTTTTTGTACGTGTTGCCTATCTTCCTTTAAGAGATTGTTCTAAAAGATTTTTTCAGTGCCCGAGGAGGAAGAGAAACAAAAATGTAATTTACGATGTGTAAGTTGGGATCGAGTGATACAAGATTTCCCTCTAGCTCTATTTTTTTCTCAGTTCTAGTTGTCACATTTGTTACGTTAACTGTTATATTTTGTACATTGAATATGTTGTTTCCGACTGAGGTGTGACCATTTGTTATGTTAAGTCTCTTAATTTTCTCAGGCATTATATGAATTGTTTTTACATAGATTTTATTTGTAACGCTTCATGCGTTTATTACAACAATAGAACGATCATTTTCAGTAAAAAAATCGATATGTATAACCAGCTGAGATTTTAAAATTCCTAACAAAATAAAATAATTATTAATCTATAAGGCAATCTTTTGCATGAGGGACAAGGTGTGATTGTGGGATGATTTATTGTTTTAATAATTGTTTGGTTAGTTTTTTAAGAAACCTATTCTATCAACCATGTCCATGGTTATGTGGTATTGAAAGTTGGAAAAATTAATCATCTACCCTCGTGGCATTAACCATCGACGTATATACTCATTTTAATATGAAAGATTTCATAAACAACCTTTGTCCCAAACCCACCAAATAAACCATAATATCGGTCAATTAGAGTCTCATAATTCTAAGCCAAATATTTTACGCATAATGTGAAATAATTTTTAATTTATCTCATGGACAAAAATCATATCAAATATGACATATTATTGTATGTTATTTTTTAACTTTAAATTTTTTTATCACACATTAAATAATCATTCTTTAATTCGAATCAAGTGTCTCGTTTGATTATAACAAAATTGTTTAATCAAAATTTATATTTAAGTTTTTTGTTATCTCAAACTAAATTGATCTAACCCAAGCTTATATTAATGCAAGACTACAAGTACGATGATCAACGTATGATGTTACAAGCTAAATCGAATAGACAGATCGAGTTGATCAAATATTTCGATCTATTATAGTTTCTTCATCACTCACAATAAATGGTGAGTGGTATGATCGTCATTAAGTAAGTGAGGACCGTTCGAGCACAAACTTACATGATTTTCGAAAAATTCATGCCATACATAATATATTTTGTACCATATATCATAAACATGTATAACGTAAGCATACCTTGGTCTAGGCACTGAGAATCCTTTTCATGGTTTACTGGTATCAGTCTCTAATTTTTATCATCTAAAGGGACAAGGTCATACAACGATTACAATCCCACCGTGTAAAGGCCATAAACATATCCAATTTGATATTTTTACCCATATCCAATTTAATCATTATACTACCAAACAAAAGATAATTATATTACAAGAAAGATAGAAGAAGAATTGCGATCGACCGAAACTTAAAAAAAAAAAAAACAAATCATATACAATTATTTTTAAACAAGCCCACTTACCTTACTATTGCTTGAAGAATTGGAAACCACATAATAATCATATGCAAACGATACTTCGAAAACACAACAACACTTCAACTGTAAAATAGTCTGCAGGATTCGTTTTGACTTATTGAAATGTTGGATCGGGCTTAAACTTTCACAATAAGTTAAAAGTACGTCAACTAAATTATGAACTTGGAGATCGGGTTCGAAGACATTTTGACTTTTTATGGATGAAAAACCATAGATATTGTTCTCACCTAGAATTTGAGCAGTTATTTCGCGAAGACTATATACGAAAACTAACAATTGGATTTGCTGAATTTTGGGATTATTATTAAAACATATGAAAGCATGTTCTGAACTATGAATATTCGATTATGAACATTTTACTGATGGAAATAATTTTCCGAACGTGGACAGAACTTTGATAAGCACTTGGGAGAGGATTTTCGAAAATACGGATAACACTTTCTCGAAAATTTGAGTGTAATATGAGATGTAAATTTCGAATGGGAAGTTTTCTTAATTGTATAGGGGTGACTGCTATCCAGATCATTTATTATCTTCTCATTTAAACTTTGAATTAAATTTTGAATCTAGGATAATCATCTTATCTATCTCCTTGGATCGGATTTTTGAAAATATCTTCTTGTTAGGCATGGAATTCGAATTTCATGTCTAGTTTCATGCATATATCTCCTTATCGTGTAGACTTTTATGGATCATCTTTGTTCTTGAAGCTAGATCTGATTTGCTTCCCAAGTTGGCATGCAGAACATACATGATCTTAACAACTTTATATCAGGAAAACCATCAACTATGTTCTGATTCTTGAGATTGTTGATTGACTCGAAATTCAGATGATTCAATCTCTTGTGCCAGAGCCAATGCTTATAACTAAGAGAGGCAACTAAACATGTAGGAACATTAACATAATCTAAGTTCCATGAAACTTTGTAAGTGCCTTCTCTCTTTCCAGTCAATACAGTAGACTCAGCAGAATCTTTCACTGTGCATGTGTGCTTTTTAAAAGCTACAAAATAACCATTATCACACAGCTGACTAATGCTAATTAAATTATAACAGAGATTCTCAACCAGGAGTATCATTAATAGTTATGTTACCATGGATAATCTTACCCTTACCCACGGTTTTACTTTTTAAGTTATCCCCAAAAGTTATCTTTGGTCCAGTACAACTCATTATTTCTGAAAGTGGATTTTTCTGTCCAATCATGTGTCTGGAACATCTACTATCCAGATACCATGTGGAGTTACTGATTTTGGTTTTCTTCTCCTGTTCCTGCAAATACAAATTTTAGTATCTGGTACCCAAATCTATTTGGGTCCAAGCCTTATCAGTCTTTTGGGGACCCACATTTGTACAATTCTTGGTGACCTTGTACTTCGGGTATCCAAAGATGTGTGTGCAACAGAAGGTCTGTTATTTCTAACAGTATGCATCTTAGAGTGTTGTTCTTCTCTTCTGTTTTGTCTGGCCTGTATCTCTTCTGAATAGGTTTAGAATTATATTATTGGTAGTTTTTAACATTCATAGAGGGTTGTCCTCCTGAGTTGAATCTTCTACTGGATCCAGAACTCTGGTGAACTCTTCCCTTAGGTTCAACATAACCCAGACCATAATGCTTTCTTTTGTTCATCTGATCTACATTCCTTTCAACTCGAACAGTTGGTACTTCCGGTTCATATACCAAACTGGATTTAATAAAACGAATGTATTTCTCTTTGCTTGTGTCCAGTTCTGGCTTAGTACTGTTTCCAGAAGTGCTTTCATTATTGCTGAATCCGAGACCACTTCTGTCTCCAGATTGCTTTTGCAATTCCTGCATATTCTCCAATGAAACTGAGGACTTATTCCAAGCATTACCAGAACAGATAGCCTCTGGTTTTCAGACTTCAGCGTCTGGTAATCTGTGTTCATCCTATCATTCTCAGTTCTCAACCTATTAATCTCAACCTTTAGATCATTACAGCTGTTTTCTTGCAAGCAAGCAAACTTACTGATTTGATCCTTTAGGTTTTGATTTTCAGTTTTAACTTCCTCGAATGATTGAGAAAGTCATGAGTACTCTTTTACCATATCATGCAATGCATTAATCAGATCAGTACGTGTAAACTCGTCAGAGTCAAAGTCAAATACCTCTCCAGATGTCGAGGTTGAATCAGTATCTGCCATAAGACATTTGACTTCTTCTACATCGCTGTCACTGGAATAACTTTCTGAGTCTTTGAAAAGTTAAACAGAGGGTGTAAATGAATTTGTTTGTAAACTTGCAGGCACTTATATAGAGTCTCAAGAAGCTGAAGAGACGGCTATCTGATTTCACGACTACCAAGATTCATCTGTCTTTCCCTCAGATATCGTATCTTCGCATTTATAATTGCATTAATTTAGGGGGAACAGTATCTTTTTCAGACTATTATTTTCGTGTTTTGTCAGAAGTAGAACGGATGTTTGTCTTTTCGATAAAACAATGTGTCTACTGATTTTCATAAAAATGCTGGAAATATATCAGTACTTTATGACTTCCAGTAGATATTATCATAAAACAAAAATCTCCTTATGGTTATTTCAGTAACCAATTGGACAGCCCGCTCTTTTCGAAATTTTAAATCATTAGTCTCTCTGACACCCTCTGTTTAACTCTTCTACATCGATCTCTTCTGGACTTCTTTTTATTCCTCTTGTGATCCTTTTCTTCAGATCATCCTTCTTTGGCTTTGGACAATCAGCAATAAAATGACCGATCTTTCCACAGTTAAAACACGCCATGTCACCAGATGGTGAATCCTTCTTGAAATTACGATTGGGACCCTGGTAGGCTCGATGATTCTTTTTCATAAATCTGGAAAACTTCTTTACAACAATGACATTGCGTCACTGCTAATCTGTTCAGCAGTCTTTTCAGATGTGCTATCAATGATGACAGCAGGTAAAGCTTGTAGTAGAACAACTACAGCAGCAGTAGAAGAAGTAGTAGCAGTAGTGGCAGCAAGATCCTTGGTAGATAGATTTGATGAGGGCTCTTCTCCACTTCTCACTTCCAGTTCGAACTCATAGGCTTTTAAGTCTGCAAACAAGTCATGCAGTTCTAACTTGTTCAGGTCTTTAGATACTCTCATAGCCATGGTTTTCACATCCCACTCTCTGGGTAAAGCTCTCATTACTTTGAGCGCTATCTCTCGGTTGCCGTACTCTTTACCCAGAGCTGCTAGCTCATTGATTAAGCTGCTGAAACATTCATCAAACTCATTTAGAGTTTCCCAGCCTTCATTTTTAGGTTTTCAAACTTCTGCATTGCTACAGACAGTTTATTTTCTTTTGTCTGCTCATTTCCTTCACATATCTGAATGGGCTTTTCCCAGATTTCTTTAAAGTGGAACACATCTTGATTTTGCTGAAGGTGTTCTTATCAAGAGTTTTATAAAGAATGTCCTTCGCGACATTATCAAGATTGGCTTTCTTCTTATCTTCGCCAGTCCATTCGTTTCTTGGTTTTTCAACCATTTGTGGTGCACCGTCAGTAACAACAATAGCTGTATTTGGCTTTAAGATCTTTAATGGGCCGTCTATGACGACATACCACATGTCATCATCTTGGGCTGCAAGATGAGCTTGCATCCGGATCTTCCAGTCATCAAAATCTTCTTTCGAGAACATGGGAACCTTGCTAAAATGTGCCATAACTGTTGCAAATTTTCAGAATAATAGAAACTTGCTCTGATACCATTTGTTGGGGATTGATGTAGAGTTTAGAGGGGGGTGAATAAACTCTTTCCTTTGATAATAGTTTTTGCAAAGGGTGCTATAATCCTGTTAGAGATTATATTTGTTCTTTGTTCGAGTGTAAGTCTAGTAGATCACAATAATAAGTGCGAAAACGATCCGATGGAGTAGGGTGAAAATAGTAATAACAGTAGGCAATAAAACAGTTGTTGTTTCTGGAAGTTCGAAGATAAAATCTTCTACTTCTTCTTCTGTTTCCAGAAGGTATCACTAAAAGACTTTGGATTTTACGGTACACACTTGTACACACCCACTTCAGCAGGACTTATCCCTTGCCTACTGAAACTCTTAGTATCTCAACACAGTATGATTCAATATATCAAAGATTTCTGGAAAAGACTCTTTCCAGATTAAAACTCTTCTTCAAAAAATATGAAATTATGTTTTGCTTGAAGAGGCGAAGAAACAGCAGTACAAAATGATCTCCAAAGATCAGATGTAAAAATGAAGCGTGTACTGCTTTTCTGCAAATTGAGCTAAAATATTAAGAGTGGTTCGCGGTTGCTCAATATAACGTTAGTAGTAAAATGTTCAGCGTTCTTGTTCTCTAAATGGATTTGATCCATATATATAGATAACTTGAATCCAAAGTCTACAATAAATGAACGGCTCTTTTTGACTTCTGATAGTAATAGCTTTATTTCCTAAAGAAGATCCTGCAAAAGCTTTCAACACAATCAGTCTTGTTTAATACCAAAACTGGTAAAGCTAATTAAATGACTTCGTTCAGCATTTAATGGTGCAATTAATGCTTAGTAATAGATAAGTAACGGTAACATTTAAGATAGAAACGATTGAGTAAAATGCGATTACGTACTGATCCAGTAAAGCTAAGTTATGCTTCTGTTTTACTAAGCCGTTGAGTACTAACTAAAGTACTGCTTCTGTTTAGGCGAATCAATATTTTCTGCTTTGCATTATCTTCTGGTTGGTGCTATTCCTAATGGTTTTGATTCTCATCACCACAATAAAATTAAGTCTAACAGTGAGCATTCGGTTGGTTCTGTTACCGACCGAACCAAATTAGTCATAACCGGACCGAACTGAAATATTTAGCAATAATCGAACCGATCGAATTAATTTTCATAACCGATTAAAACCGAACCGAATTAAAATCGGTTAACCGATTAGTTTTTTAAAAAAATTGTGATTTAACTTTAATTATATGTAATTTTTTTGAACACTACAATCTACACAAATGCATAAAAACATAAAATCACAAATTTTTCTTTAGAATTAGGGCTGGTTTTAAAATTAAAAATTTAAAAATAATAAAAGTGATAAAAATAGTATTTATTATATCGGTTAATTCAGTTAGCCGATTTCAAAATTTTGAAAACCGTAACCGAACCGAAAACCGATTAACCGAATTTTTTTTATTTGAAAACGAATTTCCGAAATAAGCGAACCGAATTTCTGAATTGACTCGGTTCGATCGGTTAATTCGGTTTAACCGAAATTTTGCTCACCCCTAATAATAATGTTTAGTTTATATGTTATCAAGTATAAATGTCTAATAAATTAAAGGTGACTAGGAAAGTAAAAGCATCCAGTAAATTGTTGTCAATTTACATGAAAGAGAATAATAATCAAACAAAATTGTATATAAAAAATTGCATATCATTGATTGTCAAAAAAGATTGTAATTGAATATTATAATAAAATATATGCATTATTGAGAGAATATGACAAATAACAAAGAAAACAATATGATAAAAAAGATATGAGAAAATTTTTATTAGTCCAAATCTTTTTTTAAAATTAGAAAAATATGTTTTTTTTCTAAATTTTACATATGTTAATTAACACGAATTGTCAATATATATGTGTGTGTGTGTGTGTGTGTGTCAGTTTCACTAAAACCCGTTACACCTTCCTACCAAGTTATAGACCCGATGATCTGATCGGGTTTAAACTCTGTTAATTGTCATCCTACACCTGTCATTGACTATGAAAGCTAAAGTCTAGTATTTTTGAAAATCATGTATCTGTTTATCAATAATATTTTGTGTTTTCTTTTTGTCGTTCTTCGTTTCTCTGCTATCAATATATTAAACTCAGCCCCCACGCCACCATTAAATTTCTTTTAATATTCAAAGATTACCGAACGAACATATTGAAAGTTCCGTTTCCACAGGTGAATGTGACAGGGTGAGTGTTGTGTGTATCAATGTAGGTGTTGTGCGTAGGTGTTGTAACACCCACGACAACATGCAGCGGAAATTATAGTTTAACACATTAACACACAACAGGAATGACAATAATACGAGATAAGAGATAAATTATGCACAAGTATAAAATACTTGTGCGGTGCCTCAGGCAAAATAATTACTAGAAAACTTGTAAGTTTACAAAAACCAATACTAGTGAAAGAATAAAACAACTCCCTTATTAAGACGAGTAACAAATTTCATCCTAAACCTCTAACAAACCGTATAACCAAAATACATAGGATGCATCAACTGAGAAGTGAAAAGTCTTCAAAAATCAGCGCACATTTAATCAAAACAGTGATTAGGTGTTGTCTTCAGATGTAGTCAGCACTTCACAGCAACACTTTATCAACGACGCGAGATTGCTTCAATCAGAAAATATTTTCTTCGTACAAATGCATCTCAGTCTCTCCGAAAGTTTTTTTGCTCTATATCGTCCCCCTCTTTTGTTTCTTCTCCTTTGAGTCCTATTTAACATAGAAAAAACAATTTCATTAGGAAACAAACTATTTTTAAACAAGGATAATATCTTAAAGATATTGTGATATCATATCTTAAAGATATTAAGAGTCATATCAAATATAGTCTTATATCACATATTGAATTTATACGAGATCATATCATCAATTTCGAGATTATCCTCATGTCTAGAAAGACAAAATATTAAAGATAAAAAACGAAAATATATCAAGGAATAAAATTCCTTTCAATCTCCCCCTTTTTGCCTTTCTGGACAAAACAACCCAAAAATGGTTGTACATCTCAGCTCCCCCTGAGTTAGCAAATCAGTGACTCAGCCAACTTTAGTTGACTCCCCCTGAATTCTACCGTTAAGCCTTCCCCTGATGAAAAATACAGTTCACTCAGGTGTTGTATGTTAGATGTTGCAACATTCAGATCATAACACCGAAATAGTTCATTAATCAGGAGGGACAAAGATCAGAGAGAATAAAAGGACAACTAAAATACTAAAACCATCAAAAGAGAAAAAAACTCAAAATCTCATTATCCTTCATTACTGCCATCATCATCAGTCATTTTTGCTCCACTGGTTCCAGCTATATCTGTATCTACTCCCCCTTTTTGTCCAGAATGGACACTTTCACCCAGCAGAAGCTCGTAGTCAGCCACTTGATTTTCATAATGTTCAATGGTTTTCTTGGCATTTTCAATCTTTTGTCGACCATAGGCAATCTGAGCTTGAATGTAGGAGATAGACAATGTGACATAACCAGTAGGAGGAACATCTGTAGGTGGCTGTTCAGCTGTCTCAGGCACATGTTCAGATGTTGTATCATCAGTGTTGCCACATCCGGAGCAACATTTGAATGCAGCCAAGGCAGATCGATCTTTCTGTTGCCTTTGAAATAAGCAGGAGAAATCTTCAGAGGATCTTTGACAGGGCAATGATCTTCATCAATATCCTTAATGAAACCTTGAGATTCCAAGATTCCATAAATCAGTGAAGGGTAGGGCAGCTTTGTTTTCTTGAAGTCTCCTTCAGCATATTGCAATGCTGTCCTGAACACCAGATTTCCAAAGTTAAAGGCCCTTTCACTACCAATAGCAAACAACACCAGGGCCTGAGATCTAGTCACAGTAGTAGAATTGGGTTGATCGGTGTCCAATCACAGATTGATGTCTTGTGCAAGCAAACGGAGAAAAAAGAAGTGAGATTAGCAGCACTCAACTTCTTGGGGATAATCAGGAGAATACTTTGATCAGGGCCCTCCAGTGAGCCCAGAGGTTTACTAGCATTTATGTCCAGATCCTCTCAACTTCCTCAATATCCTGAGGTGTGTAGAATGCATTGATACAGAAGGTGAGAACTTGTAGATACGATCACGAACAAACACTCTCCCATACTTCACCGATTCGCATCTCCAACACTGCCCAGGAGATTGCAGTAGGAATTCTAACACTACACGGCGACAAGTAGGGCATTAACATCAATATTTTTCTCCTCAATCAGCTCTCTCTGAACAAACAGCGGCCATAATGCCAAGGCATCCTCAGAATAAAATTTGGGGGAAAAAGACTTACTTAAATCATAGTCAGCTGAGTCAATGTCGCGCTCGGTGTTGTCAACATCCACCTCAACACCGGCAGCAGTAGCAGCAACATTCATCAGAAGACTCACTAGCTTCAGAGCCAATATCCTCAGATTCAGCATCACCCTGTTCCTCAGATTCAAAGTCAGATACAGACGATGAAGAGGAAGAAAGCTCCAGGTCGGTTTTGCTCAAAACTCCTTCATCATTTCTGAATCAGGTTCATCATCCTTAGAAATTTGTTTCTTGGTAGCCTTTTCTTTCTTAAGGTGAGCGAGAAACTCGGCCAGAGATTGTTCATCTTCTAAAGGCTCATCAGGAACTCTTTCTTCTGCAACATTTTGAGTATCTGTGATGGGGTTTTGTTTTTGAATACCAGAAGTAGAACCAGGTTCCTTTGCAGCAACAGTTGGTTTGGGGCGAGCCACCAACTCAAAATCATCATCATTGGAGTCGTCCCCAGATGAGAAATCAGGGTCCAGAAGATTTGAGGAGGTAGATGCCCGTGGTTTCTTGGTTGGAACAAAGTCAGGATCGAACCCTGCTTGTCTCTTTGACCTTCGGCGCATAGGAGCAGTGGGAAAAGCTTTATTCAAGACTTCAAAGTCCGGTGGATTCTCGACATTGATCTCGTTCCCAGGTTCACCAGGAGCGATCATTTCCAGCGGAGTTGGTTCTTCTGACACGCCCACAATTTCCATCCCCTCAACATTGGTTTCGGTTGTGGGTGTTGTGTCAGGTGATTTTCCACCCATGCTCGCAGCCATTTCACTCCTAATGTCGTGAGGATCGAAGCCAGTCATCTGCGCAATCAAGAACAAAAGAAGTAGATCGGTTCGAAGGACACAGAAATCGCGAAGAACAGAGATATTTTAAGCAAAAACAATGAATAGTGAGGGCAGGAGAAATTTCAGAATGTGAGGGAAAATACTAAACAGTAAAGTTATTCTTCGTCCATTCCTAATTATTTAAGCACAACTCTCCAACGGTAACATTCTGTTGAGCCGCAAACTTCAGCACCTTTCAACTCAATTTTTACTCTCACCCAACGGTAACTTTCTGAAACAGTGCCATCATTATTTCAAGAAATCAGGCAGGATAAAACACCACGTCGAATTAACCCCACAAACAGTTAGAAATCAAGAAATTTCAAATTAAGTCGATTAGGGTTTTCTTCGTATTTCATGAATTAAAAACTGATAGCCCACTGGTCATGATGAATTCACATAACAGCAGTATGAATGACTTAAATTTATTCCTAAAGTATGATCAAAAATGAAATGCACACGCATGTGATCAAACTGTGATCAGTCTGTACTTAGGTGTTGCAACACCTCTTGGCAACACTCACAAGTTGGACTCAAACTTTCTTGAACATTTTTAATTCAGACATGGTAGCTCCCACTCTAGAAGAACGGTCTTCATAGGACTCCTCTAGGTAGCTTTTTTCATCTGTATTTGAATTAGAAGTGGTAGCTCCCACACTAGAAGAACAGTCTTCATTGGACTCCTCTAGGTAGCTTTTTTCATTTTCTTCTAAACAACAATTTTTTTTCTTTTCTATTTTTCACCTATTGCTCAAGAATTTTCTAGTCATTTTCTACATTGGACAAGATCATGTGGTACACGAACATCCTCACAGCTTAATGACTTAGATTCAGCACACTCCATACTTTAGAAAATTTTGATAGAAAGTTTGATTCACAACTGAGAGCACACCATTCAGTATCTTTCACTTGTACAGCTTCACACAAAACAGGATGTATGCAATATGTCTAGCATCCTAAAAATAAATGCACATGCATGCTGAGTGTTGTCCACAGGTGTTGTAACACCGAGGACAACATCCGTGAGTGATCATTGTGCACACAAGCTGAGAGACTTCCTAAGATTGGAAAATCTCTCAAAATCCAATGGTTTTGTAAAAATACCAGCCAGTTGGTTCTCAGTTCTAACAAATTCCATTCGAATTGTACCCTTATCAACCAAATCTCGAATAAAATGATGTCTAATGTCTATGTGTTTCGTTCGAGAGTGTTGTACTGGATTTTTGAAATATCAATTGCACTTGAATTGTCACAGTATACAATTACGGTGTCACTGTTGAAACCATAGTCTTTAATCATTTGATTCATCCACAAAAGTTGTGAACAACAGCTAGCAGCTGCAACATATTCAGATTCAGCAGTGGACAGAGATACACAATTTTGCTTTTACTATACCATGACACCAAATTGTTACCTAGATAAAAACATCCTCCAGTGGTACTCTTCCTATCATCTAGATTTTCAGCCCAGTCAGCATCACTAAACCCCACTTTTTTTAATGTTTGTTTCTTTGGTGTACCACAAACCTAAGTTAACTGTCCCGGCTATATATCTCAAATTCTTTTGACAGCTTTTAAATGAGTGACTTAGGATCAGCCTGGTACCTGGCGCACAAACATACACTAAACATGATGTCGGGACGACTTGCACTTAAGTAAGAAGACTGCCTATGATTCTGCGATACTGGGTGTTGTCAACACCTGCAGCAACATCGTCTTTGGACAATTTTTCAGTCAACCTCATTGGTGTTTTCATGTGTTTAGTGTTCTCGGTAGAAAATTTCTTCACCAAATTCTTGGCATACTTGGATTGACACAGAAAGATACCATCATGCATTTGTTTAATTTGCAATCCAAGAAAGAAACTTAATTCTCCTACCATGCTCATTTCAAATGTGGTAGACATGCATTTAACAAATTCATCAACATGCTTTTGAGAAGAAGCACCAAAAATGATGTCATCCACAGAAATTTGACCACAAGAATATCATGCTTCGATTTTTGAATAAAAAGGGTTTATCAACCTCACCTCGTTTGAAGCCTAAGTCAAGCAGATATTCAGTAAGCCTACCATACCATGCTCGTGGAGCTTGTTTAAGTCCATAAAGTGCCTTCTTCAACTTGTAGACATGGTTCGGGTGGTTTGGATCTTCGAACCCTTTAGGTTGGCTTACATAAGCTTTCTTCATTCAAAATGCCGTTCAAAAAGGCACTTTTTCACATCCATTTGATATAATTTTAGGTCCATGTGACAAGCGATAGCAAGTAAAAGTCGGACTGAATCAATCCGGGCAACAGGGGCAAATGTCTCATCAAAATCAATTCCTTCAATTTGAGTATACCCTTGAGCAACTAACCTAGATTTATTTCTCACAACAATCCCAGATTCATCAGTTTTGTTTTAAAAATCCATTTGGTTCCAATAACATTCACATTATCAGGTCTGGGAACCAAATCCCACACATCATTCCTAACAAATTGTTCAAGTTCCTCATGCATCGCATCAACCCAAAATTCATCTTTTAAGGCTTCATTTATATTTTGGGTTCAATGAACGAACAAAAACAGAATGGCTTACTTGAGAGTATACGGAAGTCATGCATACTAGACCCATCAGTTTTCCGATAATCTACCTTCTCCTTTCTTCTAGTTTGCATTCCTCCAAATGCTTCTCCAATGATCTGAGATGATGGATGATTTTTCTGAATCTTACTGGGAATATCAATCCCTTCATTGGTTACAACATCATCATTTTCAGTATATTCTCCTGGTTCATCATTTGATTCTGCCAGTGCAGGTGTTGTCTCAGGTGTTACAACACCGGGTGCAACATCTGTGTTAGGCAGTGTCTCACTTATGTTCAGTAGCCCATCAATATCGTCCTCGATTGTTTTTTCCCGTTAGATCTGCAAGATCGTCAAAAACAACGTTAATAGATTCCATAGTCGTTCTTGTTCTGAGATTATACACGCGATATGCACGACTATTGGATGAATAACCAAGAAATAAACACTTGTCACTTTTAGAGTCAAACTTTGCAAGATGGTCTCGGTCATTCAAAACATAACATACACACCCAAAAAACATGAAAGTACTTCAGGTTTGGCCTCTTTCCCATGATGATTTCATAGGATGTCATAGTAGAACCACTCCTTAAGTACACACGGTTTGAAATATGACATGCTGTGTTTAAGGCCTCGGCCCAAAATCGTTTTGAAAATATTCTTTGAACTCAACATGACCCTAGCCATTCTTGCAGTGTCCTATTCTTCCTTTCGGCTATTCCATTTTGTTGAGGAGTCTTAGGGGCCGAAAATTCATGAGTTATCCCTCTCTTTTCACAGAATGATATAAAGTGTGAGTTTTCAAATTCTTTACCATGATCGGTCCTTATCTTACCAACCCTCAAATCATGTAGATTAGTAATCTTAGCATGTAATTTCTTAAAACAGCAAATGTGTCGGATTTTTCTCTAAGAAAACTTAGCCATGTAAAGCAAGAGAAATCATCCACACAAACACATGAATACTTCTTACCTCCAAGGCTTTCCACTTCCATGGACCCATAAGATCCATGTGCAAGAGTTCAAGACACCGTGTTGTTCCAAAGTGTTGCAACACTTGATGGGGAACACGTGTTTGCTTACCCTTTTGACATGCACCACAAACATAAGGAATTCCAGAGGATAAATTAGCATACCTCTCACAGCATCGTACTTACCAGGTTCTTTAATGTCTTGAAGTTTGCATGACCCAATTTTTGATGCCACAAGTTTAGTTCACTTACTTTTGAATGATTGCACACAGGGTCCTCTCCAAGTTGATAACAATTGTCAGCCGACCTTGTACTTGTCAAAATACATGTATCAGTATTATCAAAAACTTCACAATTGTCTTTAATCAAACTTAACATGTAAACCATCATCACAAAGTTGACTTATGCTTATTAAGTTTGAGTTAAGTCCTTCGACATAAAGGCACATTGTGTAGACTAGGCAGTCCATCAACATTCAAGGGTCCATTTGCCAGCTATTCTTCCTTTAGCACCTCCACCATATATCACAGACCATTCCTTAGTCAACATAGTCAGTCAAATAGTCTTTAGAACCTGTCATGTGGCGTGAACAGCCACTGTCAAAGTACCATATTCCTGCAATGTTAGTTTTTAACGAAGTATAAATAACAGAACATTGAATATTAGCCTTTGTCACCCAAACCCTTTTTACCGATGGTTTCCTATTGGCAGTGTTACGCCGGATGTTGTACAACACCTGTGGCAACACCTGTTCAGATTCCCATCTTTTGTAGTCATCTCTCAGTTTAAAACAATAGGGTTTGATATGACCAGGTCTAAAGCAATAGTGGCAGATAAAGTGGCGTTTTTTCTGGACTTGGACTTCTTTGTAGATATGTGCCTCTTTGATGAAACACCTTTTTCAGTGTATGTAGCATTCGAGATTTCAGCACTTCCTTTGACAAAGACAGTTGGTTTTCTTTCAGTGTTGGAAGACTCTCCTATTTCAAATTGGTGATTCGTATAACCAAGTCCAGCTTTGTCATTCTTTCCAATCATCAAGAGTGAATCAAGTTTGGATGAACTTGAATTAAGCTTCGCAAGAATTTGAGTTGCTTCTCAAGCTCTTCCTTGACTTTGCATAATTCCAGATCTTTCTTACTTAAGATTACTTCAAGTCGTGATACTTGTGACTTCAGCTCAGTGTTTCTTTGGAGAGAATTGCATTCACTTTATTTCTTTTGATCCAGTCTTCATACAATTCTTCATACATTGTCTGCACACTTTCCAGAGTGACTTCATCATCATCTACTTCTTGGTTTTCAGACTGACTTGATTCACCAAGGGTTGTAGAATTAAGACACACTGAATTTGAAGAGATGTTGCGACCAGGTATTGCAACACCTGTGGCAACACCCAAAGGATTGATTTGCATTGAACGCTTCTCCTTGATCACAGCAGACAACGATGTGTGTTTTTCAGATTCATTTGATCCTTGATCATCATCAGACTCTTCATCACTCAAAGTGACAGCCATGCCTTTGTTTCTCCGAAGTCGATTGGCACACTCATTGGCATAGTGTCCAAATCCAGAACACTCTCTGCATTGTACTGAGTCCAAATTTCTGACATTTGATTGGATTTGCAATTCAGTTTTTGGTCGAAATTGTCCTTTCATAGGAGTAAACTTTTGAGCTTTTGCAGAAGTGGTGATATTGGGCAACACAGATTTTTGTCCAATTTTCTTCTTCTCTCTCATTTTCTTCAAGTAATCACCGAATTTTTTAGTAATTAGAGAGATAGAATCTTCACCTAAATCAGATTCATTCACTTCTTTAGATATTTGAAGGATTTCATCATAAGAGTCAGTTGAAACTTCAAGGGCTATTGTCTTCCCTTTATCCTTCTTTTGTAAATCAAGATTCATCTCAAAAGTTCTGAGGGAACTCATTAATTCATCCAGGTTGATTGTTGAAGTGTCTTTAGATTCTTCAATTGCACAAACTTTGACATTAAATTTCTAGGTAGAGATCTTAAAACTTTGTTCACCAATCTTTCATTGGACATGGGATCTCCAAGACTGTGAGCTTCATTAGAAAGTTGTCTCAACCGGCTATCATACTCAAGAATAGACTCCTTGTCCTCCATTCTCAGGCTTTCAAATTTTGATGCCACCATCCTTAGCCTAGTTTTACGCACACTCTCGGATCCTTCACAATGTTTCTGAAGTATATCCCAAGCTTCTTTGGCACAAACACAATTGGTGATTAAATTAAACATCCTTGTGTCAACAGACGAGAATATAGCATTGAGAGCCTTGGAATTAAAATTTGACGTTTGCACTTCATCGATTGTCCATGTACTTTCAGGTTTGAGCCGAGTGTCTCCATCAGCATCCTCAATCTTTGGTGGACTCCAACCATCAAGTACACGCTGCCAAGCTCTTTCTTCAATTGATTTAATAAAAACCCTCATCTTTACTTTCCATAATGCATAGTTTGATCCATCCAATACGGGAGGTCTAAAAACAGTGTTTGTTGATGCTTCCATGATCCTTTTCCACCTGGAAAACAAAACAAAACAGGATCTCACTTAGTAGCGTCAAGTGGAAGCTCTGATACCAATTGAAAGTTCCGTTTCCACAGGGTGAATGTGACGAGGGTGAGTGTTGTGTGTATCAGAATGTAGGTGTTGTGCGTAGGTGTTGTAACACCCACGACAACATGCAGCGGAAATTATAGTTTAACACATTAACACACAACTGGAATGACAATAATACGAGATACGAGAGATAAATTATGCACAAGTATAAAATACTTGTGCGGTGCCTCAGGGCAAAATAATTCACTAGAAAAACTTGTAAGTTTACAAAAACCAATACTAGTGAAAGAATAAAACAACTCCCTTATTAAGGCGAGTAACAAATTTCATCCTAAACCTCTAACAAACCGTATAACCAAAATACATAGGATGCATCAACTGAGAAGTGAAAAAGTCTTCAAAAATCAGCGCACTAATCAAAACAGTGATTAGGTGTTGTCTTCAGATGTAGTCAGCACTTCACAGCAACACTTTATCAACGACGCGAGATTGCTTCAATCAGAAAATATTTCTTCGTACAAATGCATCTCAGTCTCTCCGAAAGTTTTTTGCTCTATATCGTCCCCCTCTTTTGTTTCTTCTCCTTTGAGTCCTATTTAACATAGAAAAAACAATTTCATTAGGAAACAAACTATTTTTAAAACAAGGATAATATCTTAAAGATATTGTGATATCATATCTTAAAGATATTAAGAGTCATATCAAATATAGTCTTATATCACATATTGAATTTATACGAGATCATATCATCAATTTCGAGATTATCCCATGTCTAGAAAGGCAAAATATTAAGATAAAAAAAAAAATATATCAAGGAATAAAATTCCTTTCATATATGTTGAGATGAGCTATCGAAGCTACTCTACTCCTTGTCATCATTACAAGTTAAAATATGCGATGCATATTGTTTATCTTCTTACTTCTGGCTATTAATATATACACACAGTTCCTGAAGTGAAGAGCATCAAGAAAAAGAAAGTAATGCACCGACAGACACTTGAACTCGTCAAATGCTTGTGCAGGGCACTGGAATCTTTGCCTTCTAGTGATGCTTCACCTGTCTATCAAAGTGCCATGCTTAAGGCTGCAGAGGAAGGCATACACGAGGTTGTGGAGGTGATCATAGAGATGTTTCCGAATACCATTTATGCTGAAGAATCAAAAACTGAATGTACCATTTTTCACATAGCAGCAAGAGAACGCGTTGAAAATATTTTCAATCTCATTTATCATATGAATGAACGAAAACAATATTTTTACGACATGACGGACTCTTCGGGTAACAACTTTATGCACATATGCGGAGAACTAGCGCCTCCTCATAAACTCAATCTAGTTTCTGGTGCAGCTTTACAGATGCAGCGTGAGTTACAATGGTCTAAGGTACTCGACATCTTGCATAACATTCTTATTAATTATATGCATGTCCACCACTAGCAATTATTTAATTGGCGATCACTTCGGCAATTCTAGCTTGTTTGTTTACCTGAGCACATTTTTGTGGTGATAATTTCATCAACGTGCACCGTACAGGAAATGGAAAATTTTGTCAACCCTTCTCGTAGGACATGGTTTAACAATGACCGCAAGACTCCTCAAATGCTGTTTTCCGAAAAGCACCAAGAGTTAAAATCTCAAGGAGAGAAATGGATGAAAGACACTGCCACCTCATGTACCATTGCCGCTGCATTGATTGCTACAGTCGTATTTGCTGCAGCCTTCACAGTTCCAGGAGGACTTCATGGTGACACCGGAGTACCGATTTTCGTAAGAAAAAATTTATTCGTTTTATTTGCTATCTCAGACTCTGTTTCCTTGTTCACATCCACCACTTCACTGCTCATGTTTCTATCGATCCTGACTTCCCGTTATGCTGAACAAGACTTTCTTTACCTTCTACCTACGAGATTATGCATCGGCCTACTTACCCTCTTCACTTCAATCACGTTCATGATGGTCGCCTTTAGTGCAGCTATATATTACATTGAAGGAGAAATCTAATTTGTTTCTTGTACCAATGACCGTATTGGCCTGTCTTCCAGTCACATCCTTTGCATTATTGCAATTCCCACTTCTCATCGATGTGATGTATTCCACCTATGGACCTGGCATTTTCGGCAAAAAGAGTGATCGAACATTGTATTAAAACAAAGCAAAGCAAGGGCTTTCCACTTCAGTTAGATACCAAAGATATTTGTGTGTGTGTGTGTGTGCGCGAGTGTTTATATATATATATATATTATATTATATTATATAACCAATATGAGGGATGTATCAACTTTAATAAAGATTTGACAATGTAATGCAGTGACATGTTTGGAATTTTATCGATAATAACATAAACTAGAGAGTTAGGAAATCCATGTTTATACAGCTGAAAATGTGTATTTACATCAAAGATAAGAGATTTATGAACACGAGTCTCAAGAGCCAAGCAATCCGCGACCTAATTATAGATATGCGTGATGTAGCATGGAATTCGATATAAATTGTTTTCCGTATTTATGTTGTAAAAATGCCTATAACTTGTTACACACTAGAAATTTTGGCTCGTCTCACTCCTCCTCGTTTTGACTTATATATGGTAGGGGTAAGTCAAAACCTTCGTAATGATCTAATGTTGCTTTTATTAAAAAAAAAAAAAACAAAGCAAAACAAAAACAAAGCCTACGAAACAATTTTTTCAAGAGGGCTACATGTTACTTTTTAACAAAATACAATACAATAACTATTACTTACAACATGTAATAAGACATTCGAGTCGCAGAGCCAAACGAGGATTGGCAAGACAATTGTTTCTATAGATTTGAAATGCATCTATAGATTTATGCATTTCCATATACTATATATTTTGAACCACCCGATTTTATTTAACTAGTAGCAAAGATAATGAAGTTAAGTATACTATGAATATTGATCCTAAATTTGCAAATAAATGTAGACACGTAAATTTTTCACAAATTATTCAATAACAAATACTATTTTACAACTTATCTATCATTTTAAACAACCACGGTTTAGTTTTCCATCATTTTCTTGTATGATTTTCGAATCTTTCAGTATCTTTTTCATCTTTTTATTTTATTTTTTATGCGCTTCTTTCTTTGATTAAATTCAGCAATCATATCATCATATCTAATTTTCATGTTTTTTTTCGTCGTCAGATTTGATTTTGATTAATCCTTTGATGTTGCATGTTTTTTTCCTATGGTCTTTCTATTTGTTTATTTGAGTCATCCATGCTTCGGGTTTAACTCCTTATTATTTTTCTTGTTTTTTTAAGTCTCACTCGATTTCTCCACATATTATGTTATATCTATTTTGCATTAGGAACATAATTAGTGTACAAATTAATTGATATTTTACTTGCTATAAAAATTAGGAGAAAAAACGTTAAAATTCAAGAGCAGATAATAATTAAAAAAACTCTCTCGAGATAAGAGAGTAGATAGATTTTTATTAGGGAGGCAAAAAAATTCAAATATTTCACCATCGTAAAAGTCAAAAATATAACTGTATTTTCTTACTTTAGAAAAAAATTAATGGGACACCTCCTAATCTATAGGTACAAATCTTATAATTTCAAAAGTACTAATTTTTTTTTTTAGATTTAAGTTATAAAATCATAAAAATATGAAAAAATATGATATATTCACATAATTTTAAAACTAATTTAGAATATATATACATACACAAATATATGTCATCATTAAAAAATAATATATACTAAAAAATATTTGAATAATATCAAATATTACAAAAACAATTAAGCTATTGTCACTATATTTTTAATTAATTTTGTTGCATTTAGAAGTATATAATAGATAAAATTATCTTAAGAGATATAACAACACTTTTAAAGTAGTAAATAATGTCAATATTACAAAAAATATTAAGAATTGATAGAGAAATCGAGAGATTTCAAAATTTTCAATTTAATTTAGAATTTATGATTCAGGGTTTTTAAATATAAATTTAAATTAAATAAATTGCTTACCGAAATTTTGTCAATGAAGTTTTCTTGAATAATTTTCATCATTATTTGACTTAATGTATTTAAGAAAAATTTCAAATTTAAACATGATTATTTAGTTAAATTAATGTAATATTAATTGAGGTCATAATAGAAATAAAAATATGTAAAAAAGAGGAAAATTGTTTTTATGTATATAATTTCACATGTACAATTATAAATTAATTAATATGTTGAAAAAACAAAAAGACAAAAGATAAATATATATATATATATATATATATATATATATATCAATAATTAATAAAAATCAAGTTATTGTGAAATAACCATTAATGTGTATTACCAATGACACATTATGATTTAAATTTATCTATAATATAATATTTCCAACTATGTTAAATAAAAACAATAAGCACAAAAATACCACAACATGAAAAAAAATATATAAGAAAAAAATAGTGTCACAAAAAAAAATGACTTGAACATATAAAATAGGAATAAAACCAAATAATAAATCAATGAATATTAATTATCAAATATTAATTAGAGCCATGTGAATGTTTTTTAAACTTTTGAAAGAAAACAATTGAGTAAATTAGATACATTTTCAAATTTTAATTAGAGCACATGGAATGTCTTAAACTCATGAAAGAAACCCATTTCAGTAAATTAGACCGAGGCTTACATCCACATGATATCAGAGGGTAGACCGAGCGTTTACTGCTTTATCAAAATCTAGCTAGTAGTAATGGTGCAACTCAAATCTTTTAAACCGCACAGCAGCTCAAGCACCACGGTTCGATCAATCTACCAAGCAGGAACAATTATTGCACCCAACAATCTCCTCTCAATAATTGTACTCCTTGCAATCGGAATCGAATACTGACCTTGGCTCTGATACCAATTGTAGGACCAGCGCTTACGCTTTACCAAAAGCTATAGCTAGTAGTATGGTGCAATCAAATCTTTTAAACTCAACACCACGGTTCGATAACTCTACCAAATAGGAACAATTAGGCATCCAACACAGATTTTCCACCTCGCGCAATGGATGTACAAATAGCAAAACCACAATTAAAAAATAATCATAAAAAATAATATGAGGAAATTATTGCCAAACTGCAATCACGGAATTCAATTAATATTTTATGTTAAAAAATATTCTTACAAATACTTTAACATATTTCAATATTTACATCATGTATGATGCTTCTTAATTCATATTTAAAAATCAACTTGTTTTAAAAATGGTTATTGTATTATATGTAAAAATAAAAAGAAGATAAGATAGAAACATTAAATATTATAAGACATTGAGAAATCCCTAATTCTAACCAATTCAGTAACAAAAAAACTATGATAAATTGATGAATTCAATAAACATTAATGTCCAAAAGTCATTTAATATGGATAATGAATTACAAAAGAACATATTTAAAAAAAAAACTATTGATTGAATTTACTAACTTAAATGAACAAAGATATATATTAGAAAATCACAATTAAAAGTCATATATTTATATGTATGTTAGATATTAATTTTGACCTCCGAAACCCAATTAATGGTTCATGAATCCACTGATCACAAGTGTATGTATTTCCCAACTCCCTAGTTTACGTATTACTGATAAAATTTCAAATATGTTATTGCAATACATAATCAAAATCTTAAATCTATCAAAAGTCGATACATCCCTCACATTGATTAAAATCAGGCTGCGTAAAATATATTCAATAGCAAAAACACACACACACAACATATATCTTTGCTATCAAACTGAAGTGGAAAGCCCTTGCTTTGCTTTGTTTCTTGTTTTAATACAATGTTCGATCACTCTTTTTTCCGAAAATGCCGGGTCCATAGGTGCAATACATCACATCGATGAGAAGTGGGAATTGCAATAATGCAAAGGATGTGACTGGAAGACAAGCCAATACGGTCATTGGTACAAGAAACAAATTAGATTTCTCCTTCAATGTGATATATATAGCTGCACTGAAGGCGACCATCATGAACGTGATTGAAGTGAAGAGGGTAAGCAGGCCGATGCATAATCTCTTAGGTAAAAGGTAAAGAAAGTCTTGTTCGGCATAACGGGAAGTCAGGATCGATAGAAACATGAGCAGTGAAGTGGTGGATGTGAACAAGGAAACAGAGTCTGAGATAGCAAATAAAACGAATAAATTTTTTCTTACGAAAATCGGTACTCCGGTGTCACCATGAAGTCCTCCTGGAACTGTGAAGGCTGCAGCAAATACGACTGTAGCAATCAATGCAGCGGCAATGGTACATGAGGTGGCAGTGTCTTTCATCCATTTCTCTCCTTGAGATTTTAACTCTTGGTGCTTTTCGGAAAACAGCATTTGAGGAGTCTTGCGGTCATTGTTAAACCATGTCCTACGAGAAGGGTTGACAAAATTTTCCATTTCCTGTACGGTGCACGTTGATGAAATTATCACCACAAAAATGTGCTCAGGTAAACAAACAAGCTAGAATTGCCGAAGTGATCCGCCTAATTAATCATAATTGCTAGTGGTGGACATGCATATAATTAATTAAGAAGAATGTTATGCAAGATGTCGAGTACCTTAGACCATTGTAACTCACGCTGCATCTGTAAAGCTGCACCAGAAACTAGATTGAGTTTATGAGGAGGTGCTAGTTCTCCGCATATGTGCATAAAGTTGTTACCCGAAGAGTCCGTCATGTCGTAAAAATATTGTTTTCGTTCATTCATATGATAAATGAGATTGAAAATATTTTCAACGCGTTCTCTTGCTGCTATGTGAAAAATGGAACATTCAGTTTTTGATTCTTCAGCATAAATGGCATTCGGAAACATCTCTATGATCACCTCCACAACCTCGTGTATGCCTTTCCGTGCAGCCTTAACTATGGCACTTTCATAGATAGGTGAAGCATCACTGCAAGACAGAGATTGGAGTGCGGTGCACAAACATTTGACGAGTTCAAGTGTCTGTCGGTGCATTACTTTCTTTTTCTTGATGCTCTTCACTTCAGGAACTGTGTATATATTAATAGCCAAAAGTAAGAAGATAACA
>NW_027460130.1:0-26103 GCF_025594145.1 Primulina tabacum
TTTCAAGTGTTTGATTACTATGTTGAGTACTTTAAGAGTTTTCAGGATCAATCATATGAATCTCGATCGGGACCAGATAAACAGTGGAAGTGAAAGTAGCTCGGGCACTGCAGGATTTGGACAAAATTGTAGGCTAATTGATTGTAAACGGCAACAGGACAGAGACTCAACTAACGCAATAGTGCACTGAGATGACTTACAAGCCGAATTCCCTTCGATAAGAACCCTCTAGTTTGCGATTAAGCCGTTCTGTAAGCTTTCGTTTCACATCGATGAATCCGCTTAGGAAGTTTCGAATTCGATTCCGGTTCATTTTATCCGTAGCCCGAGGCATAATAATCTTTACCTTCGTATTTCCTTCTTCTTATTTTGTTTCCTATTTTGGGGAACCTTTATATCGATATTTGTGTAGTGAGCCTGGTTCTGTGCGAAAGGTATGACGCAGATGACTCTGGGGGGGCGGAACGGTTAACTCATTAAAACAATTATTTCGCTGTTTTATCCATAATTTACGTAAACGGTCGCGACACGAGGTCTTCCCAGGGAGGTCACCCATCCTAGCTCTGCCATCGCGCCAGAACGCTTAACTTCATGGTTATGATTGGGCGAGAGCAGTGCCGCGTGTTGTCCATCGCCGCCCGCTCCACACGTACTCGAGGGATATAAGAATAAACATCCCACTCAATGTCGGGTGCGATCATACCAGCACTAATGCACCGGATCCCATCAGAACTACGAAGTTAAGCTTGCTTGGGTGAGAGCAGTACTAGGATCGGTGACCCCCTGGGAAGTCCTCGTGTTGCACCCTTTTCGTGTTTTTCTATTTTTGATTACTTGTTGATAGACGATTTTCGGCTCAAATCATCTGAATCTCGATCGGGACCAGATAAGACATGTGAAATGAAAGTAGCTCGGGCACTGCCGGATTTGGACAAAATTGTAGGCTAATTTGATTGTAAACGGGCAAACGGACGAGACTCATTATTACGCAATGAGCTGACGAGATTTTAGCCGAATTCCTTCTCTAAGACCCTCTAATTTGCGATTTAACGCTTCTGTTAAGCTTTCGTTTCATCATGAAATCCGCTTAGGAAGTTCGAAATTCGATTCCGGTTCCATTTTATCGTATCCCAGGCATAATAATAGCTTTACATTCGTTATTTCCTTCTTCTTATTTTTTTTCTATTTTCTGGGAACATTTATCGATATTTGTTGTCGTGAGCCGGTTCTGTGCGGAAGGGTATGACGCAGATTACTCCGGAGACGGTTAACTCATTAAAAACAATTATTTCGACTGTTTTATCCATAATTTACGTAAACGATCGCGACACGAGGTCTTCCCAGGGAGGTCACCCATCCTAGCCTCTGCCATCGCGCCAGAACGCTTAACTTCATGGTTATGATTGGGCGAGAGCAGTGCCGCGTGTTGTCCATCGCCGCCCGCTCCACACGTACTCGAGGGATATAAGAATAAACATCCCACTCAATGTCGGGTGCGATCATACCAGCACTAATGCACCGGATCCCATCAGAACTCCGAAGTTAAGCGTGCTTGGGCGAGAGCAGTACTAGGATGGGTGACCCCCTGGGAAGTTCCTCGTGTTGCACCCTTTTCGTGTTTTTCTATTTTGATTACTTGTTGACAGACGATTTTCGGCTCAAATCATCTGAATCTCGATCAGGACCAGATAAGACATGTGAAATGAAAGTAGCTCGGGCACTGCCGGATTTGGACAAAATTGTAGGCTAATTTGATTGTAAACGGGCAAACGGACGAGACTCATTACTACGCAATGAGCTGACGAGATTTTAGCCGAATTCCTTCTCTAAGACCCTCTAATTTGCGATTTAACGCTTCTGTTAAGCTTTCGTTTCCTCGAGAAATCCGCTTAGGAAGTTCGAAATTCGATTCCGGTTCCATTTTATCGTATCCCAGGCATAATAATAGCTTTACATTCGTTATTTCCTTCTTCTTATTTTTTTTTCTATTTTCTGGGAACATTATCGATTTTGTTGTCGTGAGCCGGTTCTGTGCGGAAGGGTATGACGCAGATTACTCCGGAGACGGTTAACTCATTAAAAACAATTATTTCGACTGTTTTATCCATAATTTACGTAAACGGTCGCGACACGAGGTCTTCCCAGGGAGGTCACCCATCCTAGCCTCTGCCATCGCGCCAGAACGCTTAACTTCATGGTTATGATTGGGCGAGAGCAGTGCCGCGTGTTGTCCATCGCCGCCCGCTCCACACGTACTCGAGGGATATAAGAATAAACATCCCACTCAATGTCGGGTGCGATCATACCAGCACTAATGCACCGGATCCCATCAGAACTCCGAAGTTAAGCGTGCTTGGGCGAGAGCAGTACTAGGATGGGTGACCCCCTGGGAAGTCCTCGTGTTGCACCCTTTTCGTGTTTTTCTATTTTTGATTACTTGTTGACAGACGATTTTCGGCTCAAATCATCTGAATCTCGATCGGGACCAGATAAGACATGTGAAATGAAAGTAGCTCGGGCACTGCCGGATTTGGACAAAATTGTAGGCTAATTTGATTGTAAACGGGCAAACGGACGAGACTCATTATTACGCAATGAGCTGACGAGATTTTAGCCGAATTCCTTCTCTAAGACCCTCTAATTTGCGATTTAACGCTTCTGTTAAGCTTTCGTTTCATCGAGAAATCCGCTTAGGAAGTTCGAAATTCGATTCCGGTTCCATTTTATCGTATCCCAGGCATAATAATAGCTTTACATTCGTTATTTCCTTCTTCTTATTTTTTTTCTATTTTCTGGGAACATTTATCGATATTTGTTGTCGTGAGCCGGTTCTGTGCGGAAGGGTATGACGCAGATTACTCCGGAGACGGTTAACTCATTAAAAACAATTATTTCGACTGTTTTATCCATAATTTACGTAAACGGTCGCGACACGAGGTCTTCCCAGGGAGGTCACCCATCCTACCTCTGCCATCGCGCCAGAACGCTTAACTTCATGGTTATGATTGGGCGAGAGCAGTGCCGCGTGTTGTCCATCGCCGCCCGCTCCACACGTACTCGAGGGATATAAGAATAAACATCCCACTCAATGTCGGGTGCGATCATACCAGCACTAATGCACCGGATCCCATCAGAACTCCGAAGTTAAGCGTGCTTGGGCGAGAGCAGTACTAGGATGGGTGACCCCCTGGGAAGTCCTCGTGTTGCACCCTTTTCGTGTTTTTCTATTTTTGATTACTTGTTGACAGACGATTTTCGGCTCAAATCATCTGAATCTCGATCGGACCAGATAAGACATGTGAAATGAAAGTAGCTCGGGCACTGCCGGATTTGGACAAAATTGTAGGCTAATTTGATTGTAAACGGGCAAACGGACGAGACTCATTACTACGCAATGAGCTGACGAGATTTTAGCCGAATTCCTTCTCTAAGACCCTCTAATTTGCGATTTAACGCTTCTGTTAAGCTTTCGTTTCCTCGAGAAATCCGCTTAGGAAGTTCGAAATTCGATTCCGGTTCCATTTTATCGTATCCCAGGCATAATAATAGCTTTACATTCGTTATTTCCTTCTTCTTATTTTTTTTCTATTTTCTGGGAACATTTATCGATATTTGTTGTCGTGAGCCGGTTCTGTGCGGAAGGGTATGACGCAGATTACTCCGGAGACGGTTAACTCATTAAAAACAATTATTTCGACTGTTTTATTCATAATTTACGTAAACGGTCGCGACACGAAGTCTTCCTAGGGAGGTCACCCATCCTAGCTCTGCCATCGCGCCAGAACGCTTAACTTCATGGTTATGATTGGGCGAGAGCAGTGCCGCGTGTTGTCCATCGCCGCCCGCTCCACACGTACTCGAGGGATATAAGAATAAACATCCCACTCAATGTCGGGTGCGATCATACCAGCACTAATGCACCGGATCCCATCAGAACTACGAAGTTAAGCTTGCTTGGGTGAGAGCAGTACTAGGATGGGTGACCCCCTGGGAAGTCCTCGTGTTGCACCCTTTTCGTGTTTTTCTATTTTTGATTACTTGTTGATAGACGATTTTCGGCTCAAATCATCTGAATCTCGATCGGGACCAGATAAGACATGTGAAATGAAAGTAGCTCGGGCACTGCCGGATTTGGACAAAATTGTAGGCTAATTTGATTGTAAACGGGCAAACGGACGAGACTCATTATTACGCAATGAGCTGACGAGATTTTAGCCGAATTCCTTCTCTAAGACCCTCTAATTTGCGATTTAACGCTTCTGTTAAGCTTTCGTTTCATCATGAAATCCGCTTAGGAAGTTCGAAATTCGATTCCGGTTCCATTTTATCGTATCCCAGGCATAATAATAGCTTTACATTCGTTATTTCCTTCTTCTTATTTTTTTTCTATTTTCTGGGAACATTTATCGATATTTGTTGTCGTGAGCCGGTTCTGTGCGGAAGGGTATGACGCAGATTACTCCGGAGACGGTTAACTCATTAAAAACAATTATTTCGACTGTTTTATCCATAATTTACGTAAACGGTCGCGACACGAGGTCTTCCCAGGGAGGTCACCCATCCTAGCCTCTGCCATCGCGCCAGAACGCTTAACTTCATGGTTATGATTGGGCGAGAGCAGTGCCGCGTGTTGTCCATCGCCGCCCGCTCCACACGTACTCGAGGGATATAAGAATAAACATCCCACTCAATGTCGGGTGCGATCATACCAGCACTAATGCACCGGATCCCATCAGAACTCCGAAGTTAAGCGTGCTTGGGCGAGAGCAGTACTAGGATGGGTGACCCCCTGGGAAGTCCTCGTGTTGCACCCTTTTCGTGTTTTTCTATTTTTGATTACTTGTTGACAGACGATTTTCGGCTCAAATCATCTGAATCTCGATCGGGACCAGATAAGACATGTGAAATGAAAGTAGCTCGGGCACTGCCGGATTTGGACAAAATTGTAGGCTAATTTGATTGTAAACGGGCAAACGGACGAGACTCATTACTACGCAATGAGCTGACGAGATTTTAGCCGAATTCCTTCTCTAAGACCCTCTAATTTGCGATTTAACGCTTCTGTTAAGCTTTCGTTTCATCGATGAAATCCGCTTAGGAAGTTCGAAATTCGATTCCGGTTCCATTTTATCGTATCCCAGGCATAATAATAGCTTTACATTCGTTATTTCCTTCTTCTTATTTTTTTTCTATTTTCTGGGAACATTTATCGATTTTGTTGTCGTGAGCCGGTTCTGTGCGGAAGGGTATGACGCAGATTACTCCGGAGACGGTTAACTCATTAAAAACAATTATTTCGACTGTTTTATTCATAATTTACGTAAACGGTCGCGACACGAGGTCTTCCCAGGGAGGTCACCCATCCTAGCTCTGCCATCGCGCCAGAACGCTTAACTTCATGGTTATGATTGGGCGAGAGCAGTGCCGCGTGTTGTCCATCGCCGCCCGCTCCACACGTACTCGAGGGATATAAGAATAAACATCCCACTCAATGTCGGGTGCGATCATACCAGCACTAATGCACCGGATCCCATCAGAACTCCGAAGTTAAGCGTGCTTGGGCGAGAGCAGTACTAGGATGGGTGACCCCCTGGGAAGTCCTCGTGTTGCACCCTTTTCGTGTTTTTCTATTTTTGATTACTTGTTGATAGACGATTTTCGGCTCAAATCATCTGAATCTCGATCGGGACCAGATAAGACATGTGAAATGAAAGTAGCTCGGGCACTGCCGGATTTGGACAAAATTGTAGGCTAATTTGATTGTAAACGGGCAAACGGACGAGACTCATTACTACGCAATGAGCTGACGAGATTTTAGCCGAATTCCTTCTCTAAGACCCTCTAATTTGCGATTTAACGCTTCTGTTAAGCTTTCGTTTCATCGAGAAATCCGCTTAGGAAGTTCGAAATTCGATTCCGGTTCCATTTTATCGTATCCCAGGCATAATAATAGCTTTACATTCGTTATTTCCTTCTTCTTATTTTTTTTCTATTTTCTGGGAACATTTATCGATTTTGTTGTCGTGAGCCGGTTCTGTGCGGAAGGGTATGACGCAGATTACTCCGGAGACGGTTAACTCATTAAAAACAATTATTTCGACTGTTTTATCCATAATTTACGTAACCGGTCGCGACACGAGGTCTTCCCAGGGAGGTCACCCATCCTAGCCTCTGCCATCGCGCCAGAACGCTTAACTTCATGGTTATGATTGGGCGAGAGCAGTGCCGCGTGTTGTCCATCGCCGCCCGCTCCACACGTACTCGAGGGATATAAGAATAAACATCCCACTCAATGTCGGGTGCGATCATACCAGCACTAATGCACCGGATCCCATCAGAACTACGAAGTTAAGCGTGCTTGGGCGAGAGCAGTACTAGGATGGGTGACCCCCTGGGAAGTCCTCGTGTTGCACCCTTTTCGTGTTTTTCTATTTTTGATTACTTGTTGACTAGACGATTTTCGGCTCAAATCATCTGAATCTCGATCGAGACCAGATAAGACATGTGAAATGAAAGTAGCTCGGGCACTGCCGGATTTGGACAAAATTGTAGGCTAATTTGATTGTAAACGGGCAAACGGACGAGACTCATTACTACGCAATGAGCTGACGAGATTTTAGCCGAATTCCTTCTCTAAGACCCTCTAATTTGCGATTAACGCTTCTGTTAAGCTTTCGTTTCCTCGAGAAATCCGCTTAGGAAGTTCGAAATTCGATTCCGGTTCCATTTTATCGTATCCCAGGCATAATAATAGCTTTACATTCGTTATTTCCTTCTTCTTATTTTTTTTCTATTTTCTGGGAACATTTATCGATTTTGTTGTCGTGAGCCGGTTCTGTGCGGAAGGGTATGACGCAGATTACTCCGGAGACGGTTAACTCATTAAAAACAATTATTTCGACTGTTTTATCCATAATTTACGTAAACGGTCGCGACACGAGGTCTTCCCAGGGAGGTCACCCATCCTAGCTCTGCCATCGCGCCAGAACGCTTAACTTCATGGTTATGATTGGGCGAGAGCAGTGCCGCGTGTTGTCCATCGCCGCCCGCTCCACACGTACTCGAGGGATATAAGAATAAACATCCCACTCAATGTCGGGTGCGATCATACCAGCACTAATGCACCGGATCCCATCAGAACTACGAAGTTAAGCTTGCTTGGGTGAGAGCAGTACTAGGATGGGTGACCCCCTGGGAAGTCCTCGTGTTGCACCCTTTTCGTGTTTTTCTATTTTTGATTACTTGTTGATAGACGATTTTCGGCTCAAATCATCTGAATCTCGATCGGGACCAGATAAGACATGTGAAATGAAAGTAGCTCGGGCACTGCCGGATTTGGACAAAATTGTAGGCTAATTTGATTGTAAACGGGCAAACGGACGAGACTCATTATTACGCAATGAGCTGACGAGATTTTAGCCGAATTCCTTCTCTAAGACCCTCTAATTTGCGATTTAACGCTTCTGTTAAGCTTTCGTTTCATCATGAAATCCGCTTAGGAAGTTCGAAATTCGATTCCGGTTCCATTTTATCGTATCCCAGGCATAATAATAGCTTTACATTCGTTATTTCCTTCTTCTTATTTTTTTTCTATTTTCTGGGAACATTTATCGATATTTGTTGTCGTGAGCCGGTTCTGTGCGGAAGGGTATGACGCAGATTACTCCGGAGACGGTTAACTCATTAAAAACAATTATTTCGACTGTTTTATCCATAATTTACGTAAACGGTCGCGACACGAGGTCTTCCCAGGGAGGTCACCCATCCTACCTCTGCCATCGCGCCAGAACGCTTAACTTCATGGTTATGATTGGGCGAGAGCAGTGCCGCGTGTTGTCCATCGCCGCCCGCTCCACACGTACTCGAGGGATATAAGAATAAACATCCCACTCAATGTCGGGTGCGATCATACCAGCACTAATGCACCGGATCCCATCAGAACTACGAAGTTAAGCGTGCTTGGGCGAGAGCAGTACTAGGATGGGTGACCCCCTGGGAAGTCCTCGTGTTGCACCCTTTTCGTGTTTTTCTATTTTTGATTACTTGTTGATAGACGATTTTCGGCTCAAATCATCTGAATCTCGATCGGGACCAGATAAGACATGTGAAATGAAAGTAGCTCGGGCACTGCCGGATTTGGACAAAATTGTAGGCTAATTTGATTGTAAACGGGCAAACGGACGAGACTCATTATTACGCAATGAGCTGACGAGATTTTAGCCGAATTCCTTCTCTAAGACCCTCTAATTTGCGATTTAACGCTTCTGTTAAGCTTTCGTTTCATCATGAAATCCGCTTAGGAAGTTCGAAATTCGATTCCGGTTCCATTTTATCGTATCCCAGGCATAATAATAGCTTTACATTCGTTATTTCCTTCTTCTTATTTTTTTTCTATTTTCTGGGAACATTTATCGATTTTGTTGTCGTGAGCCGGTTCTGTGCGGAAGGGTATGACGCAGATTACTCCGGAGACGGTTAACTCATTAAAAACAATTATTTCGACTGTTTTATCCATAATTTACGTAAACGGTCGCGACACGAGGTCTTCCCAGGGAGGTCACCCATCCTACCTCTGCCATCGCGCCAGAACGCTTAACTTCATGGTTATGATTGGGCGAGAGCAGTGCCGCGTGTTGTCCATCGCCGCCCGCTCCACACGTACTCGAGGGATATAAGAATAAACATCCCACTCAATGTCGGGTGCGATCATACCAGCACTAATGCACCGGATCCCATCAGAACTACGAAGTTAAGCGTGCTTGGGTGAGAGCAGTACTAGGATGGGTGACCCCCTGGGAAGTCCTCGTGTTGCACCCTTTTCGTGTTTTTCTATTTTTGATTACTTGTTGATAGACGATTTTCGGCTCAAATCATCTGAATCTCGATCGGGACCAGATAAGACATGTGAAATGAAAGTAGCTCGGGCACTGCCGGATTTGGACAAAATTGTAGGCTAATTTGATTGTAAACGGGCAAACGGACGAGACTCATTATTACGCAATGAGCTGACGAGATTTTAGCCGAATTCCTTCTCTAAGACCCTCTAATTTGCGATTTAACGCTTCTGTTAAGCTTTCGTTTCATCATGAAATCCGCTTAGGAAGTTCGAAATTCGATTCCGGTTCCATTTTATCGTATCCCAGGCATAATAATAGCTTTACATTCGTTATTTCCTTCTTCTTATTTTTTTTCTATTTTCTGGGAACATTTATCGATATTTGTTGTCGTGAGCCGGTTCTGTGCGGAAGGGTATGACGCAGATTACTCCGGAGACGGTTAACTCATTAAAAACAATTATTTCGACTGTTTTATCCATAATTTACGTAAACGGTCGCGACACGAGGTCTTCCCAGGGAGGTCACCCATCCTACCTCTGCCATCGCGCCAGAACGCTTAACTTCATGGTTATGATTGGGCGAGAGCAGTGCCGCGTGTTGTCCATCGCCGCCCGCTCCACACGTACTCGAGGGATATAAGAATAAACATCCCACTCAATGTCGGGTGCGATCATACCAGCACTAATGCACCGGATCCCATCAGAACTACGAAGTTAAGCTTGCTTGGGTGAGAGCAGTACTAGGATGGGTGACCCCCTGGGAAGTCCTCGTGTTGCACCCTTTTCGTGTTTTTCTATTTTTGATTACTTGTTGATAGACGATTTTCGGCTCAAATCATCTGAATCTCGATCGGGACCAGATAAGACATGTGAAATGAAAGTAGCTCGGGCACTGCCGGATTTGGACAAAATTGTAGGCTAATTTGATTGTAAACGGGCAAACGGACGAGACTCATTATTACGCAATGAGCTGACGAGATTTTAGCCGAATTCCTTCTCTAAGACCCTCTAATTTGCGATTTAACGCTTCTGTTAAGCTTTCGTTTCATCATGAAATCCGCTTAGGAAGTTCGAAATTCGATTCCGGTTCCATTTTATCGTATCCCAGGCATAATAATAGCTTTACATTCGTTATTTCCTTCTTCTTATTTTTTTTCTATTTTCTGGGAACATTTATCGATATTTGTTGTCGTGAGCCGGTTCTGTGCGGAAGGGTATGACGCAGATTACTCCGGAGACGGTTAACTCATTAAAAACAATTATTTCGACTGTTTTATCCATAATTTACGTAAACGGTCGCGACACGAGGTCTTCCCAGGGAGGTCACCCATCCTACCTCTGCCATCGCGCCAGAACGCTTAACTTCATGGTTATGATTGGGCGAGAGCAGTGCCGCGTGTTGTCCATCGCCGCCCGCTCCACACGTACTCGAGGGATATAAGAATAAACATCCCACTCAATGTCGGGTGCGATCATACCAGCACTAATGCACCGGATCCCATCAGAACTCCGAAGTAAGCGTGCTTGGGCAGAGCAGTACTAGGATGGGTGACCCCCTGGGAAGTCCTCGTGTTGCACCCTTTTCGTGTTTTTCTATTTTTGATTACTTGTTGACAGACGATTTTCGGCTCAAATCATCTGAATCTCGATCGGGACCAGATAAGACATGTGAAATGAAAGTAGCTCGGGCACTGCCGGATTTGGACAAAATTGTAGGCTAATTTGATTGTAAACGGGCAAACGGACGAGACTCATTACTACGCAATGAGCTGACGAGATTTTAGCCGAATTCCTTCTCTAAGACCCTCTAATTTGCGATTTAACGCTTCTGTTAAGCTTTCGTTTCATCATGAAATCCGCTTAGGAAGTTCGAAATTCGATTCCGGTTCCATTTTATCGTATCCCAGGCATAATAATAGCTTTACATTCGTTATTTCCTTCTTCTTATTTTTTTTCTATTTTCTGGGAACATTTATCGATATTTGTTGTCGTGAGCCGGTTCTGTGCGGAAGGGTATGACGCAGATTACTCCGGAGACGGTTAACTCATTAAAAACAATTATTTCGACTGTTTTATCCATAATTTACGTAAACGGTCGCGACACGAGGTCTTCCCAGGGAGGTCACCCATCCTACCTCTGCCATCGCGCCAGAACGCTTAACTTCATGGTTATGATTGGGCGAGAGCAGTGCCGCGTGTTGTCCATCGCCGCCCGCTCCACACGTACTCGAGGGATATAAGAATAAACATCCCACTCAATGTCGGGTGCGATCATACCAGCACTAATGCACCGGATCCCATCAGAACTACGAAGTTAAGCTTGCTTGGGTGAGAGCAGTACTAGGATGGGTGACCCCCTGGGAAGTCCTCGTGTTGCACCCTTTTCGTGTTTTTCTATTTTTGATTACTTGTTGATAGACGATTTTCGGCTCAAATCATCTGAATCTCGATCGGGACCAGATAAGACATGTGAAATGAAAGTAGCTCGGGCACTGCCGGATTTGGACAAAATTGTAGGCTAATTTGATTGTAAACGGGCAAACGGACGAGACTCATTATTACGCAATGAGCTGACGAGATTTTAGCCGAATTCCTTCTCTAAGACCCTCTAATTTGCGATTTAACGCTTCTGTTAAGCTTTCGTTTCATCATGAAATCCGCTTAGGAAGTTCGAAATTCGATTCCGGTTCCATTTTATCGTATCCCAGGCATAATAATAGCTTTACATTCGTTATTTCCTTCTTCTTATTTTTTTTCTATTTTCTGGGAACATTTATCGATATTTGTTGTCGTGAGCCGGTTCTGTGCGGAAGGGTATGACGCAGATTACTCCGGAGACGGTTAACTCATTAAAAACAATTATTTCGACTGTTTTATCCATAATTTACGTAAACGGTCGCGACACGAGGTCTTCCCAGGGAGGTCACCCATCCTACCTCTGCCATCGCGCCAGAACGCTTAACTTCATGGTTATGATTGGGCGAGAGCAGTGCCGCGTGTTGTCCATCGCCGCCCGCTCCACACGTACTCGAGGGATATAAGAATAAACATCCCACTCAATGTCGGGTGCGATCATACCAGCACTAATGCACCGGATCCCATCAGAACTACGAAGTTAAGCTTGCTTGGGTGAGAGCAGTACTAGGATGGGTGACCCCCTGGGAAGTCCTCGTGTTGCACCCTTTTCGTGTTTTTCTATTTTTGATTACTTGTTGATAGACGATTTTCGGCTCAAATCATCTGAATCTCGATCGGGACCAGATAAGACATGTGAAATGAAAGTAGCTCGGGCACTGCCGGATTTGGACAAAATTGTAGGCTAATTTGATTGTAAACGGGCAAACGGACGAGACTCATTATTACGCAATGAGCTGACGAGATTTTAGCCGAATTCCTTCTCTAAGACCCTCTAATTTGCGATTTAACGCTTCTGTTAAGCTTTCGTTTCATCATGAAATCCGCTTAGGAAGTTCGAAATTCGATTCCGGTTCCATTTTATCGTATCCCAGGCATAATAATAGCTTTACATTCGTTATTTCCTTCTTCTTATTTTTTTTCTATTTTCTGGGAACATTTATCGATATTTGTTGTCGTGAGCCGGTTCTGTGCGGAAGGGTATGACGCAGATTACTCCGGAGACGGTTAACTCATTAAAAACAATTATTTCGACTGTTTTATCCATAATTTACGTAAACGGTCGCGACACGAGGTCTTCCAGGGAGGTCACCCATCCTAGCCTCTGCCATCGCGCCAGAACGCTTAACTTCATGGTTATGATTGGGCGAGAGCAGTGCCGCGTGTTGTCCATCGCCGCCCGCTCCACACGTACTCGAGGGATATAAGAATAAACATCCCACTCAATGTCGGGTGCGATCATACCAGCACTAATGCACCGGATCCCATCAGAACTACGAAGTTAAGCTTGCTTGGGTGAGAGCAGTACTAGGATGGGTGACCCCCTGGGAAGTCCTCGTGTTGCACCCTTTTCGTGTTTTTCTATTTTTGATTACTTGTTGATAGACGATTTTCGGCTCAAATCATCTGAATCTCGATCGGGACCAGATAAGACATGTGAAATGAAAGTAGCTCGGGCACTGCCGGATTTGGACAAAATTGTAGGCTAATTTGATTGTAAACGGGCAAACGGACGAGACTCATTATTACGCAATGAGCTGACGAGATTTTAGCCGAATTCCTTCTCTAAGACCCTCTAATTTGCGATTTAACGCTTCTGTTAAGCTTTCGTTTCATCATGAAATCCGCTTAGGAAGTTCGAAATTCGATTCCGGTTCCATTTTATCGTATCCCAGGCATAATAATAGCTTTACATTCGTTATTTCCTTCTTCTTATTTTTTTTCTATTTTCTGGGAACATTATCGATATTTGTTGTCGTGAGCCGGTTCTGTGCGGAAGGGTATGACGCAGATTACTCCGGAGACGGTTAACTCATTAAAAACAATTATTTCGACTGTTTTATCCATAATTTACGTAAACGGTCGCGACACGAGGTCTTCCCAGGGAGGTCACCCATCCTACCTCTGCCATCGCGCCAGAACGCTTAACTTCATGGTTATGATTGGGCGAGAGCAGTGCCGCGTGTTGTCCATCGCCGCCCGCTCCACACGTACTCGAGGGATATAAGAATAAACATCCCACTCAATGTCGGGTGCGATCATACCAGCACTAATGCACCGGATCCCATCAGAACTACGAAGTTAAGCTTGCTTGGGTGAGAGCAGTACTAGGATGGGTGACCCCCTGGGAAGTCCTCGTGTTGCACCCTTTTCGTGTTTTTCTATTTTTGATTACTTGTTGATAGACGATTTTCGGCTCAAATCATCTGAATCTCGATCGGGACCAGATAAGACATGTGAAATGAAAGTAGCTCGGGCACTGCCGGATTTGGACAAAATTGTAGGCTAATTTGATTGTAAACGGGCAAACGGACGAGACTCATTATTACGCAATGAGCTGACGAGATTTTAGCCGAATTCCTTCTCTAAGACCCTCTAATTTGCGATTTAACGCTTCTGTTAAGCTTTCGTTTCATCATGAAATCCGCTTAGGAAGTTCGAAATTCGATTCCGGTTCCATTTTATCGTATCCCAGGCATAATAATAGCTTTACATTCGTTATTTCCTTCTTCTTATTTTTTTTCTATTTTCTGGGAACATTTATCGATATTTGTTGTCGTGAGCCGGTTCTGTGCGGAAGGGTATGACGCAGATTACTCCGGAGACGGTTAACTCATTAAAAACAATTATTTCGACTGTTTTATCCATAATTTACGTAAACGGTCGCGACACGAGGTCTTCCTAGGGAGGTCACCCATCCTAGCCTCTGCCATCGCGCCAGAACGCTTAACTTCATGGTTATGATTGGGCGAGAGCAGTGCCGCGTGTTGTCCATCGCCGCCCGCTCCACACGTACTCGAGGGATATAAGAATAAACATCCCACTCAATGTCGGGTGCGATCATACCAGCACTAATGCACCGGATCCCATCAGAACTACGAAGTTAAGCTTGCTTGGGTGAGAGCAGTACTAGGATGGGTGACCCCCTGGGAAGTCCTCGTGTTGCACCCTTTTCGTGTTTTTCTATTTTTGATTACTTGTTGATAGACGATTTTCGGCTCAAATCATCTGAATCTCGATCGGGACCAGATAAGACATGTGAAATGAAAGTAGCTCGGGCACTGCCGGATTTGGACAAAATTGTAGGCTAATTTGATTGTAAACGGGCAAACGGACGAGACTCATTATTACGCAATGAGCTGACGAGATTTTAGCCGAATTCCTTCTCTAAGACCCTCTAATTTGCGATTTAACGCTTCTGTTAAGCTTTCGTTTCATCATGAAATCCGCTTAGGAAGTTCGAAATTCGATTCCGGTTCCATTTTATCGTATCCCAGGCATAATAATAGCTTTACATTCGTTATTTCCTTCTTCTTATTTTTTTTCTATTTTCTGGGAACATTTATCGATATTTGTTGTCGTGAGCCGGTTCTGTGCGGAAGGGTATGACGCAGATTACTCCGGAGACGGTTAACTCATTAAAAACAATTATTTCGACTGTTTTATCCATAATTTACGTAAACGGTCGCGACACGAGGTCTTCCCAGGGAGGTCACCCATCCTACCTCTGCCATCGCGCCAGAACGCTTAACTTCATGGTTATGATTGGGCGAGAGCAGTGCCGCGTGTTGTCCATCGCCGCCCGCTCCACACGTACTCGAGGGATATAAGAATAAACATCCCACTCAATGTCGGGTGCGATCATACCAGCACTAATGCACCGGATCCCATCAGAACTACGAAGTTAAGCTTGCTTGGGCGAGAGCAGTACTAGGATGGGTGACCCCCTGGGAAGTCCTCGTGTTGCACCCTTTTCGTGTTTTTCTATTTTTGATTACTTGTTGATAGACGATTTTCGGCTCAAATCATCTGAATCTCGATCGGGACCAGATAAGACATGTGAAATGAAAGTAGCTCGGGCACTGCCGGATTTGGACAAAATTGTAGGCTAATTTGATTGTAAACGGGCAAACGGACGAGACTCATTATTACGCAATGAGCTGACGAGATTTTAGCCGAATTCCTTCTCTAAGACCCTCTAATTTGCGATTTAACGCTTCTGTTAAGCTTTCGTTTCATCATGAAATCCGCTTAGGAAGTTCGAAATTCGATTCCGGTTCCATTTTATCGTATCCCAGGCATAATAATAGCTTTACATTCGTTATTTCCTTCTTCTTATTTTTTTTCTATTTTCTGGGAACATTATCGATATTTGTTGTCGTGAGCCGGTTCTGTGCGGAAGGGTATGACGCAGATTACTCCGGAGACGGTTAACTCATTAAAAACAATTATTTCGACTGTTTTATCCATAATTTACGTAAACGGTCGCGACACGAGGTCTTCCCAGGGAGGTCACCCATCCTAGCTCTGCCATCGCGCCAGAACGCTTAACTTCATGGTTATGATTGGGCGAGAGCAGTGCCGCGTGTTGTCCATCGCCGCCCGCTCCACACGTACTCGAGGGATATAAGAATAAACATCCCACTCAATGTCGGGTGCGATCATACCAGCACTAATGCACCGGATCCCATCAGAACTACGAAGTTAAGCTTGCTTGGGTGAGAGCAGTACTAGGATGGGTGACCCCCTGGGAAGTCCTCGTGTTGCACCCTTTTCGTGTTTTTCTATTTTTGATTACTTGTTGATAGACGATTTTCGGCTCAAATCATCTGAATCTCGATCGGGACCAGATAAGACATGTGAAATGAAAGTAGCTCGGGCACTGCCGGATTTGGACAAAATTGTAGGCTAATTTGATTGTAAACGGGCAAACGGACGAGACTCATTATTACGCAATGAGCTGACGAGATTTTAGCCGAATTCCTTCTCTAAGACCCTCTAATTTGCGATTTAACGCTTCTGTTAAGCTTTCGTTTCATCATGAAATCCGCTTAGGAAGTTCGAAATTCGATTCCGGTTCCATTTTATCGTATCCCAGGCATAATAATAGCTTTACATTCGTTATTTCCTTCTTCTTATTTTTTTTCTATTTTCTGGGAACATTTATCGATATTTGTTGTCGTGAGCCGGTTCTGTGCGGAAGGGTATGACGCAGATTACTCCGGAGACGGTTAACTCATTAAAAACAATTATTTCGACTGTTTTATCCATAATTTACGTAAACGGTCGCGACACGAGGTCTTCCCAGGGAGGTCACCCATCCTACCTCTGCCATCGCGCCAGAACGCTTAACTTCATGGTTATGATTGGGCGAGAGCAGTGCCGCGTGTTGTCCATCGCCGCCCGCTCCACACGTACTCGAGGGATATAAGAATAAACATCCCACTCAATGTCGGGTGCGATCATACCAGCACTAATGCACCGGATCCCATCAGAACTACGAAGTTAAGCTTGCTTGGGTGAGAGCAGTACTAGGATGGGTGACCCCCTGGGAAGTCCTCGTGTTGCACCCTTTTCGTGTTTTTCTATTTTTGATTACTTGTTGATAGACGATTTTCGGCTCAAATCATCTGAATCTCGATCGGGACCAGATAAGACATGTGAAATGAAAGTAGCTCGGGCACTGCCGGATTTGGACAAAATTGTAGGCTAATTTGATTGTAAACGGGCAAACGGACGAGACTCATTATTACGCAATGAGCTGACGAGATTTTAGCCGAATTCCTTCTCTAAGACCCTCTAATTTGCGATTTAACGCTTCTGTTAAGCTTTCGTTTCATCATGAAATCCGCTTAGGAAGTTCGAAATTCGATTCCGGTTCCATTTTATCGTATCCCAGGCATAATAATAGCTTTACATTCGTTATTTCCTTCTTCTTATTTTTTTTCTATTTTCTGGGAACATTAATCGATTTTGTTGTCCGTGAGCCGGTTCTGTGCGGAAGGGTATGACGCAGATTACTCCGGAGACGGTTAACTCATTAAAAACAATTATTTCGACTGTTTTATCCATAATTTACGTAAACGGTCGCGACACGAGGTCTTCCCTAGGGAGGTCACCCATCCTACCTCTGCCATCGCGCCAGAACGCTTAACTTCATGGTTATGATTGGGCGAGAGCAGTGCCGCGTGTTGTCCATCGCCGCCCGCTCCACACGTACTCGAGGGATATAAGAATAAACATCCCACTCAATGTCGGGTGCGATCATACCAGCACTAATGCACCGGATCCCATCAGAACTACGAAGTTAAGCTTGCTTGGGTGAGAGCAGTACTAGGATGGGTGACCCCCTGGGAAGTCCTCGTGTTGCACCCTTTTCGTGTTTTTCTATTTTTGATTACTTGTTGATAGACGATTTTCGGCTCAAATCATCTGAATCTCGATCGGGACCAGATAAGACATGTGAAATGAAAGTAGCTCGGGCACTGCCGGATTTGGACAAAATTGTAGGCTAATTTGATTGTAAACGGGCAAACGGACGAGACTCATTATTACGCAATGAGCTGACGAGATTTTAGCCGAATTCCTTCTCTAAGACCCTCTAATTTGCGATTTAACGCTTCTGTTAAGCTTTCGTTTCATCATGAAATCCGCTTAGGAAGTTCGAAATTCGATTCCGGTTCCATTTTATCGTATCCCAGGCATAATAATAGCTTTACATTCGTTATTTCCTTCTTCTTATTTTTTTTCTATTTTCTGGGAACATTTATCGATATTTGTTGTCGTGAGCCGGTTCTGTGCGGAAGGGTATGACGCAGATTACTCCGGAGACGGTTAACTCATTAAAAACAATTATTTCGACTGTTTTATCCATAATTTACGTAAACGGTCGCGACACGAGGTCTTCCCAGGGAGGTCACCCATCCTACCTCTGCCATCGCGCCAGAACGCTTAACTTCATGGTTATGATTGGGCGAGAGCAGTGCCGCGTGTTGTCCATCGCCGCCCGCTCCACACGTACTCGAGGGATATAAGAATAAACATCCCACTCAATGTCGGGTGCGATCATACCAGCACTAATGCACCGGATCCCATCAGAACTCCGAAGTTAAGCGTGCTTGGGCGAGAGCAGTACTAGGATGGGTGACCCCCTGGGAAGTCCTCGTGTTGCACCCTTTTCGTGTTTTTCTATTTTTGATTACTTGTTGACAGACGATTTTCGGCTCAAATCATCTGAATCTCGATCGGGACCAGATAAGACATGTGAAATGAAAGTAGCTCGGGCACTGCCGGATTTGGACAAAATTGTAGGCTAATTTGATTGTAAACGGGCAAACGGACGAGACTCATTACTACGCAATGAGCTGACGAGATTTTAGCCGAATTCCTTCTCTAAGACCCTCTAATTTGCGATTTAACGCTTCTGTTAAGCTTTCGTTTCCTCGAGAAATCCGCTTAGGAAGTTCGAAATTCGATTCCGGTTCCATTTTATCGTATCCCAGGCATAATAATAGCTTTACATTCGTTATTTCCTTCTTCTTATTTTTTTTTCTATTTTCTGGGAACATTTATCGATTTTTGTTGTCGTGAGCCGGTTCTGTGCGGAAGGGTATGACGCAGATTACTCCGGAGACGGTTAACTCATTAAAAACAATTATTTCGACTGTTTTATCCATAATTTACGTAAACGGTCGCGACACGAGGTCTTCCCAGGGAGGTCACCCATCCTACCTCTGCCATCGCGCCAGAACGCTTAACTTCATGGTTATGATTGGGCGAGAGCAGTGCCGCGTGTTGTCCATCGCCGCCCGCTCCACACGTACTCGAGGGATATAAGAATAAACATCCCACTCAATGTCGGGTGCGATCATACCAGCACTAATGCACCGGATCCCATCAGAACTACGAAGTTAAGCTTGCTTGGGTGAGAGCAGTACTAGGATGGGTGACCCCCTGGGAAGTCCTCGTGTTGCACCCTTTTCGTGTTTTTCTATTTTTGATTACTTGTTGATAGACGATTTTCGGCTCAAATCATCTGAATCTCGATCGGGACCAGATAAGACATGTGAAATGAAAGTAGCTCGGGCACTGCCGGATTTGGACAAAATTGTAGGCTAATTTGATTGTAAACGGGCAAACGGACGAGACTCATTATTACGCAATGAGCTGACGAGATTTTAGCCGAATTCCTTCTCTAAGACCCTCTAATTTGCGATTTAACGCTTCTGTTAAGCTTTCGTTTCATCATGAAATCCGCTTAGGAAGTTCGAAATTCGATTCCGGTTCCATTTTATCGTATCCCAGGCATAATAATAGCTTTACATTCGTTATTTCCTTCTTCTTATTTTTTTTCTATTTTCTGGGAACATTTATCGATATTTGTTGTCGTGAGCCGGTTCTGTGCGGAAGGGTATGACGCAGATTACTCCGGAGACGGTTAACTCATTAAAAACAATTATTTCGACTGTTTTATCCATAATTTACGTAAACGGTCGCGACACGAGGTCTTCCCAGGGAGGTCACCCATCCTACCTCTGCCATCGCGCCAGAACGCTTAACTTCATGGTTATGATTGGGCGAGAGCAGTGCCGCGTGTTGTCCATCGCCGCCCGCTCCACACGTACTCGAGGGATATAAGAATAAACATCCCACTCAATGTCGGGTGCGATCATACCAGCACTAATGCACCGGATCCCATCAGAACTCCGAAGTTAAGCGTGCTTGGGCGAGAGCAGTACTAGGATGGGTGACCCCCTGGGAAGTCCTCGTGTTGCACCCTTTTCGTGTTTTTCTATTTTTGATTACTTGTTGACAGACGATTTTCGGCTCAAATCATCTGAATCTCGATCGGGACCAGATAAGACATGTGAAATGAAAGTAGCTCGGGCACTGCCGGATTTGGACAAAATTGTAGGCTAATTTGATTGTAAACGGGCAAACGGACGAGACTCATTACTACGCAATGAGCTGACGAGATTTTAGCCGAATTCCTTCTCTAAGACCCTCTAATTTGCGATTTAACGCTTCTGTTAAGCTTTCGTTTCCTCGAGAAATCCGCTTAGGAAGTTCGAAATTCGATTCCGGTTCCATTTTATCGTATCCCAGGCATAATAATAGCTTTACATTCGTTATTTCCTTCTTCTTATTTTTTTTTCTATTTTCTGGGAACATTAATCGATTTTTGTTGTCGTGAGCCGGTTCTGTGCGGAAGGGTATGACGCAGATTACTCCGGAGACGGTTAACTCATTAAAAACAATTATTTCGACTGTTTTATCTATAATTTACGTAACCGGTCGCGACACGAGGTCTTCCTAGGGAGGTCACCCATCCTAGCTCTGCCATCGCGCCAGAACGCTTAACTTCATGGTTATGATTGGGCGAGAGCAGTGCCGCGTGTTGTCCATCGCCGCCCGCTCCACACGTACTCGAGGGATATAAGAATAAACATCCCACTCAATGTCGGGTGCGATCATACCAGCACTAATGCACCGGATCCCATCAGAACTACGAAGTTAAGCTTGCTTGGGTGAGAGCAGTACTAGGATGGGTGACCCCCTGGGAAGTCCTCGTGTTGCACCCTTTTCGTGTTTTTCTATTTTTGATTACTTGTTGATAGACGATTTTCGGCTCAAATCATCTGAATCTCGATCGGGACCAGATAAGACATGTGAAATGAAAGTAGCTCGGGCACTGCCGGATTTGGACAAAATTGTAGGCTAATTTGATTGTAAACGGGCAAACGGACGAGACTCATTACTTACGCAATGAGCTGACGAGATTTTAGCCGAATTCCTTCTCTAAGACCCTCTAATTTGCGATTTAACGCTTCTGTTAAGCTTTCGTTTCATCGATGAAATCCGCTTAGGAAGTTCGAAATTCGATTCCGGTTCCATTTTATCGTATCCCAGGCATAATAATAGCTTTACATTCGTTATTTCCTTCTTCTTATTTTTTTTTCTATTTTCTGGGAACATTTATCGATATTTGTTGTCGTGAGCCGGTTCTGTGCGGAAGGGTATGACGCAGATTACTCCGGAGACGGTTAACTCATTAAAAACAATTATTTCGACTGTTTTATCCATAATTTACGTAAACGGTCGCGACACGAGGTCTTCCCAGGGAGGTCACCCATCCTACCTCTGCCATCGCGCCAGAACGCTTAACTTCATGGTTATGATTGGGCGAGAGCAGTGCCGCGTGTTGTCCATCGCCGCCCGCTCCACACGTACTCGAGGGATATAAGAATAAACATCCCACTCAATGTCGGGTGCGATCATACCAGCACTAATGCACCGGATCCCATCAGAACTACGAAGTTAAGCTTGCTTGGGTGAGAGCAGTACTAGGATGGGTGACCCCCTGGGAAGTCCTCGTGTTGCACCCTTTTCGTGTTTTTCTATTTTTGATTACTTGTTGATAGACGATTTTCGGCTCAAATCATCTGAATCTCGATCGGGACCAGATAAGACATGTGAAATGAAAGTAGCTCGGGCACTGCCGGATTTGGACAAAATTGTAGGCTAATTTGATTGTAAACGGGCAAACGGACGAGACTCATTATTACGCAATGAGCTGACGAGATTTTAGCCGAATTCCTTCTCTAAGACCCTCTAATTTGCGATTTAACGCTTCTGTTAAGCTTTCGTTTCATCATGAAATCCGCTTAGGAAGTTCGAAATTCGATTCCGGTTCCATTTTATCGTATCCCAGGCATAATAATAGCTTTACATTCGTTATTTCCTTCTTCTTATTTTTTTTTCTATTTTCTGGGAACATTTATCGATATTTGTTGTCGTGAGCCGGTTCTGTGCGGAAGGGTATGACGCAGATTACTCCGGAGACGGTTAACTCATTAAAAACAATTATTTCGACTGTTTTATCCATAATTTACGTAAACGGTCGCGACACGAGGTCTTCCCAGGGAGGTCACCCATCCTACCTCTGCCATCGCGCCAGAACGCTTAACTTCATGGTTATGATTGGGCGAGAGCAGTGCCGCGTGTTGTCCATCGCCGCCCGCTCCACACGTACTCGAGGGATATAAGAATAAACATCCCACTCAATGTCGGGTGCGATCATACCAGCACTAATGCACCGGATCCCATCAGAACTCCGAAGTTAAGCGTGCTTGGGCGAGAGCAGTACTAGGATGGGTGACCCCCTGGGAAGTCCTCGTGTTGCACCCTTTTCGTGTTTTTCTATTTTTGATTACTTGTTGACAGACGATTTTCGGCTCAAATCATCTGAATCTCGATCGGGACCAGATAAGACATGTGAAATGAAAGTAGCTCGGGCACTGCCGGATTTGGACAAAATTGTAGGCTAATTTGATTGTAAACGGGCAAACGGACGAGACTCATTACTACGCAATGAGCTGACGAGATTTTAGCCGAATTCCTTCTCTAAGACCCTCTAATTTGCGATTTAACGCTTCTGTTAAGCTTTCGTTTCCTCGAGAAATCCGCTTAGGAAGTTCGAAATTCGATTCCGGTTCCATTTTATCGTATCCCAGGCATAATAATAGCTTTACATTCGTTATTTCCTTCTTCTTATTTTTTTTTCTATTTTCTGGGAACATTTATCGATTTTTGTTGTCGTGAGCCGGTTCTGTGCGGAAGGGTATGACGCAGATTACTCCGGAGACGGTTAACTCATTAAAAACAATTATTTCGACTGTTTTATCCATAATTTACGTAAACGGTCGCGACACGAGGTCTTCCCAGGGAGGTCACCCATCCTAGCTCTGCCATCGCGCCAGAACGCTTAACTTCATGGTTATGATTGGGCGAGAGCAGTGCCGCGTGTTGTCCATCGCCGCCCGCTCCACACGTACTCGAGGGATATAAGAATAAACATCCCACTCAATGTCGGGTGCGATCATACCAGCACTAATGCACCGGATCCCATCAGAACTCCGAAGTTAAGCGTGCTTGGGCTGAGAGCAGTACTAGGATGGGTGACCCCCTGGGAAGTCCTCGTGTTGCACCCTTTTCGTGTTTTTCTATTTTTGATTACTTGTTGACAGACGATTTTCGGCTCAAATCATCTGAATCTCGATCGGGACCAGATAAGACATGTGAAATGAAAGTAGCTCGGGCACTGCCGGATTTGGACAAAATTGTAGGCTAATTTGATTGTAAACGGGCAAACGGACGAGACTCATTACTACGCAATGAGCTGACGAGATTTTAGCCGAATTCCTTCTCTAAGACCCTCTAATTTGCGATTTAACGCTTCTGTTAAGCTTTCGTTTCCTCGAGAAATCCGCTTAGGAAGTTCGAAATTCGATTCCGGTTCCATTTTATCGTATCCCAGGCATAATAATAGCTTTACATTCGTTATTTCCTTCTTCTTATTTTTTTTCTATTTTCTGGGAACATTTATCGATTTTGTTGTCGTGAGCCGGTTCTGTGCGGAAGGGTATGACGCAGATTACTCCGGAGACGGTTAACTCATTAAAACAATTATTTCGACTGTTTTTATCCATAATTTACGTAAACGGTCGCGACACGAGGTCTTCCCAGGGAGGTCACCCATCCTAGCCTCTGCCATCGCGCCAGAACGCTTAACTTCATGGTTATGATTGGGCGAGAGCAGTGCCGCGTGTTGTCCATCGCCGCCCGCTCCACACGTACTCGAGGGATATAAGAATAAACATCCCACTCAATGTCGGGTGCGATCATACCAGCACTAATGCACCGGATCCCATCAGAACTCCGAAGTTAAGCTTGCTTGGGTGAGAGCAGTACTAGGATGGGTGACCCCCTGGGAAGTCCTCGTGTTGCACCCTTTTCGTGTTTTTCTATTTTTGATTACTTGTTGATAGACGATTTTCGGCTCAAATCATCTGAATCTCGATCGGGACCAGATAAGACATGTGAAATGAAAGTAGCTCGGGCACTGCCGGATTTGGACAAAATTGTAGGCTAATTTGATTGTAAACGGGCAAACGGACGAGACTCATTACTACGCAATGAGCTGACGAGATTTTAGCCGAATTCCTTCTCTAAGACCCTCTAATTTGCGATTTACCGCTTCTGTTAAGCTTTCGTTTCCTCGATGAAATCCGCTTAGGAAGTTCGAAATTCGATTCCGGTTCCATTTTATCGTATCCCAGGCATAATAATAGCTTTACATTCGTTATTTCCTTCTTCTTATTTTTTTTTCTATTTTCTGGGAACATTTATCGATTTTTGTTGTCGTGAGCCGGTTCTGTGCGGAAGGGTATGACGCAGATTACTCCGGAGACGGTTAACTCATTAAAAACAATTATTTCGACTGTTTTATCCATAATTTACGTAAACGGTCGCGACACGAGGTCTTCCCAGGGAGGTCACCCATCCTACCTCTGCCATCGCGCCAGAACGCTTAACTTCATGGTTATGATTGGGCGAGAGCAGTGCCGCGTGTTGTCCATCGCCGCCCGCTCCACACGTACTCGAGGGATATAAGAATAAACATCCCACTCAATGTCGGGTGCGATCATACCAGCACTAATGCACCGGATCCCATCAGAACTACGAAGTTAAGCGTGCTTGGGCGAGAGCAGTACTAGGATGGGTGACCCCCTGGGAAGTCCTCGTGTTGCACCCTTTTCGTGTTTTTCTATTTTTGATTACTTGTTGACAGACGATTTTCGGCTCAAATCATCTGAATCTCGATCGGGACCAGATAAGACATGTGAAATGAAAGTAGCTCGGGCACTGCCGGATTTGGACAAAATTGTAGGCTAATTTGATTGTAAACGGGCAAACGGACGAGACTCATTACTACGCAATGAGCTGACGAGATTTTAGCGAATTCCTTCTCTAAGACCCTCTAATTTGCGATTTAACGCTTCTGTTAAGCTTTCGTTTCCTCGAGAAATCCGCTTAGGAAGTTCGAAATTCGATTCCGGTTCCATTTTATCGTATCCCAGGCATAATAATAGCTTTACATTCGTTATTTCCTTCTTCTTATTTTTTTTTCTATTTTCTGGGAACATTTATCGATTTTGTTGTCGCTGAGCCGGTTCTGTGCGGAAGGGTATGACGCAGATTACTCCGGAGACGGTTAACTCATTAAAAACAATTATTTCGACTGTTTTATCCATAATTTACGTAACGGTCGCGACACGAGGTCTTCCTAGGGAGGTCACCCATCCTAGCTCTGCCATCGCGCCAGAACGCTTAACTTCATGGTTATGATTGGGCGAGAGCAGTGCCGCGTGTTGTCCATCGCCGCCCGCTCCACACGTACTCGAGGGATATAAGAATAAACATCCCACTCAATGTCGGGTGCGATCATACCAGCACTAATGCACCGGATCCCATCAGAACTACGAAGTTAAGCTTGCTTGGGTGAGAGCAGTACTAGGATGGGTGACCCCCTGGGAAGTCCCTCGTGTGCACCCTTTTCGTGTTTTTCTATTTTGATTTTGTGATAGACGATTTTCGGCTCAAATCATCTGAATCTCGATCGGGACCAGATAAAACATGTGAAATGAAAGTAGCTCGGGCACTGCCGGATTTGGACAAAATTGGTAGGCTAATTTTATTGTAAACGGGCAAACGGACGAGACTCATTATTACGCAATGAGCTGACGAGATTTTAGCCGAATTTCTTCTCTAAGACCCTCTAATTTGCGATTTAAGCTCTGTTATGCTTTCGTTTCATCATGAAGTCCGCTAGGAAGTTCGAAATTCGATTCCGGTTCCATATCATATCCAGGCCATAATAATAGCTTTACATTCGTTATTTCTTCTTCTTATTTTTCTATTTTCTGGGAACATTTATCGATATTTGTTGTTGTGAGCCGTTTCTGTGCCGAAGGGTATTACGCAGATTACTCCGGAGACGTAACTCATTAAAA
>NW_027460131.1:0-5000 GCF_025594145.1 Primulina tabacum
ATGTCTGCCACATGGGATTCACACCAAAGGATTATTTTGTTTCGCAACCACGGCGTACGGGAACCGGCGAGAACAAGAGATAGGATGGTTCGCGTAAAGAGAGCGTTTCGATAGTAAGTCCAATCACATGGAAAGGAGGCTCAGTAAGTCGTAAATTAAGTGAAATAGATAAAGTGCTTTTATTATGCTATTCACTTAATTAAATTTGTAATATTTTTTATCTTAAAAAATAGTATATAAAAATGATAGTTGAAATGCTTCCTTTCTTCGGCTTGATCGATGATATACTAACGGAGGGAAACAAGAGATCTAAAAGGAAAACATAAACCTAGACGACATGAAGGAACAATTAAACCTTTTGTTGTGGATCTCCACTTATTTGGAGTAAGATTGTATCGTAAGCCTGAGACAACAGCAAGCATTGATCCTATGGAATCAACTTGAAGCCCTTGGTCTGAGTAGTTACTTAGACTTAGAACCGAATTCTTTGCAATAGATAGTTGTAATTTCGGAAAAAAAAGAGTCAAGTTTTTCTTACATTGAATCATTCATATATGTGTAGATATAGCTAACACATATATTTTTTATGGATTCATTTGGTTCTTTTGAATCTTGCTCGAGCCGGATGATAAAAAATTATCATGTCCGGTTCCTTCGGAGGATGGATGTATAAGAATTCACCTATCCCAATAACAAAAAAACCTGATTTGAATGATCCTGTATTAAGAGCTAAATTGGCAAAAGGTATGGGTCATAATTATTACGGAGAACCCGCATGGCCCAACGATCTTTTATATATTTTTCCAGTCGTAATTCTAGGTACTATTGCATGTAACGTAGGCTTAGCGGTTCTAGAACCATCAATGATTGGTGAACCAGCAGATCCATTTGCAACCCCTTTGGAAATATTACCTGAATGGTATTTCTTTCCCGTATTTCAAATACTTCGTACAGTACCTAATAAATTATTGGGTGTTCTTTTAATGGTTTCAGTACCTGCGGGATTATTAATAGTACCCTTTTTAGAGAATGTTAATAAATTCCAAAATCCATTTCGTCGTCCAGTAGCGACAACCGTCTTTTTGATCGGTACTGCAGTCGCTCTTTGGTTGGGTATTGGTGCAACATTACCCATTGATAAATCCCTAACTTTAGGTCTTTTTTAAAATTTGATTCAATTGTAAAATAATAGGCATGTGTATCTAGGGAATAGTCGTTTCAAAGCGAATTATCCCTAGATACATTTAGTCAAGAAAATTATGAATCTCTTTCGAATACATCAATTGCGCTACAGATTGAAAACCTCTTTTTTGGTAAATCAACTGCGAAATGTTTTTCTAGAATGCCCAATATCTGTTTTACATCTTCTAGCTTAAAATGCTCAATTTTCATAAGATCTTCTTGACTGTTATTCAAAAGGTCCAATAATGTATATATATTGGACCTTTTTAGGCAATTATAGACCCTGGGAGAGAATTCGGATTGGTCAATAAAAATCGATTTCAATGCTATTCTTTTTTTGTTTTTTCTGAGTTTATCCAATTTCTCGTGAAAGGTAAATTGGGATAAAGGAACCATGTGTTGATTGTCCTCTAAAGGTATGTTTTCTTCTTTCTTATCTAAAAAGGGAATAAATAAATCAATCAAATTCCGGGAGGCTTCATGAAGTGCTTCTTTCGGAGTTAAACTCCCATTTGTCCATATTTCTAGAAACAGTATCTCTTGTTTTTCATTCCAATTCCCATAGGAATGAATACTATGATTCACATTTCGAACAGGCATGAATACAGCATCGATAGGATAACTTCCATCTTGAAAGTTATGTGGCATTTTTATAAGATATCCACGATTTCTCTCGATTTCTAATCCAATACAAAAATGAATTGGTTCGATCAAGCTAGCTATATGTTGTGTATTATCGACGATTTCTACATAAGGCGGTAAGATGATATCTTGAGCAGTTACATATCCAGGACCTCTGACACAAATAGACGCTTCACAAGTCCCATATAGATTACTTCTCAATACAATTTCTTTCAAATTCATTAAAATCTCATGAACCGATTCTTGAATACCCGTTATTGTAGAATATTCATGCGGGACGTTCTCAGATTTTACACGTGTGATACATGTTCCTTCTATTTCTCCAAGCAAAGCTCTTCGCATCGCAATGCCTATTGTGTCGGCTTGTCCTTTCATAAGTGGAGAGAGAATAAAGCGCCCATAATAGAGACGTTTACTGTCTGTTCTTGATTCAACACATTTCCACTGTAGTGTCCGAGTAGATACTGTTACTTTCTCTCGAACCATAGTAATATTATTTTATTTGATTGAATTTGAATCATTTATTTCTCTTGTTTCTTTTGAAATTTCTTCACTATTCATTTCCTACACACGTCTTTTTTTCGGAGGTCTACAGCCATTATGTGGCATAGGGGTTACATCTCGTACGAAAGTTAATAGTATACCACTTCTACGAATAGCGCGTAATGCTGCGTCTCTTCCGAGACCGGGACCTTTTATCATGACTTCTGCTCGTTGCATACCTTGATCAACTACTGTACGAATAACATTTGCTGCTGCAGTTTGAGCGGCAAAAGGTGTGCCTCTTCTCGTACCCTTGAATCCACAAGTACCGGCGGAGGACCAGGAAATCACTCGACCCCGTACATCTGTAACTGTGACAATGGTATTATTGAAACTTGCTTGAACATGAATAACTCCCTTTGGTATTCTACGTGCACTCTTACGTGAACCAATACGTACATTCCTACGCGAACCAATTCTCGGTATAGCTTTTGCCATATTTTAGCATCTCATAAATCTGAGTCCGAAATATATGGATATATCCATTTCATGTCAAAAGAGATTTATTATTTTTACATTGAACCCTTTAGCGAGTCTGATTATCCTTGTCTTTGTTTATGTCTGGGGTTGGAGCAAATTACTATAATGCGCCCCCGCCTACGGATTAGTCGACACTTTTCACAAATTTTACGAACGGAAACCCTTATTTTCATATTTATCATTCCTTATCTTAATTCTGAATCTACTTCTTGGTAGAAAATAAGTTTCTTGAAATTTTTCATCTTGAGTCGTATTGAATAAAAAGCACCTAATCTTTCGAATCCTTGTTTCGGAGTCGATAAATTATACGTCCTCTCGTTGAATCATAACGACTTACTTCAATTTTTACTTTATCGCCTGGCAATATCCGTATAAAACTACGTCGGATCTTTCCTGAAACATAACCTAGAATCAGATCTTCATTATCTAACCGAACCCGGAACATGCCGTTGGGAAGTGATTCAGTAATTAAACCTTCATGAATCCATTTTTGTTCTTTCATTCCAGGTAAAGCCCCCTTGAAGTATCAACTAATGTACGAGAAACGCTATTAGACAACTTCTTTTTTTTACAAATAGAAAGAGAGTCGTTGGATATTAAACGGATTACCATATAGAACACAACAACTCTCCGCCAATTCTTTCTAGTCGAGCTTCCCGGTCTGTCATTATACCTCGAGAAGTAGAAAGAATTACAATCCCCATCCCACCTAAAATTCTAGGAATTCGTTGAGAGTTAGAATATATTCGTAAACCAGGTCGGCCAATCCGTTTTAAATTTAAAAAATTTCTATAGGGTCTTTTCCTATTCCTTCTATGTCGCAGGGTTAAAACCAAAAAATATTTGTTTTTTTCTTGATGTTTTCTGACGTTTTCGATAAAACCTTCGCGGAAAAGTATTTTAACAATATTTTCGGTAATATTAGTAGATGCTATACGAACAACTCGTTTTTTATCCATATCAGCATTTCGTATAGAGGTTATTATCTCAGAAATAGTGTCCCTACCCATGATGAACTAAAATGATTGATGTCTCAAAATTGGATATAATTAACATGTTTTTCTTTTTTTTATTGGTTTATGAATATGAAGTTGAAAGGTATATACGTGAGACACAATCTAGGAATTAATCTAGTTCTTAATTTATTTCTTTATAAAGATTTCACGATCTCTTTTTATTTTATAATACCTCGGGAGCTAATGAAACTATTTTAGTAAAATTTAATTGTCTCAATTCCCGAGGAATTGCACCAAAGATTCTAGTTCCTTTTGGATTTCCTTCTTGATCAATCACAACTGCGGCATTGTCATCATATCGTATTATCATACCGTTGTCACGTTTAAGTTCTTTACAGGTACGAACAATTACAGCTCTGACTACTTCTGATTTTTCTAGGGACATGTTTGGTAATGCTTCTTTGATCACAGCAACAATAACGTCACCAATATGAGCATATCGACGATTGCTAGCTCCTATGATTCGAATACACATCAATTCTCGAGCCCCGCTGTTATCCGCTACATTTAAATAAGTCTGAGGTTGAATCATATCAATTTTTTAGTCTATTCTTCCAATTCAAAGGATGAAGAAAATAAAAGAAATATTGTTTGTCCAAAAAAAGAGACCTGTGTGGTCTTTTTTTCATCCCTAAAGACTCATTTCTGTGGGTTCTTTTTTTTATCCCGAACTAATAAATTGAGTTCGTATAGGCATTTTCGATGCTGCTGTTAAAATAGCCCTTTTAGCTATATTTTCAGTTACTCCACCTATTTCATATAGTATTCGACCCGATTTAACAACTGCTACCCAATATTCGGGGGATCCTTTCCCTGAACCCATACGTGTTTCAGCAGGTCTTATGGTAATTGGCTTGTCTGGAAATATGCGTACCCATATTTTTCCCCCACGGCGTGCATTTCGTGTCATTGCTCGTCGACCGGCTTCGATTTGTCTAGATGTGATCCAAGCAGGTTCAAGTGCCTGAAGAGCATATTTACCGAAACAAATACGATTACCTCGATAAGCCATTCCCTTCATTCTTCCTCTATGTTGTTTACGGAATCTAGTTCTTTTGGGGTTATAGTTGATGGGTGTTTTGGAATTCCATCTCTACTACAGAACTGGACGTGAGAGTTTCTTCTCATTCAGCTCCT
>NW_027460133.1:0-26048 GCF_025594145.1 Primulina tabacum
CCGTTAGATTTTGAATCCGACTTCAGTACTGTGTTCCTATCGACGTAGGCTTCAACTGGACGTAAGTTTTCTTAAGTTTTGTTATGTCTGAAATATGATATTGTCAGAATCAGATATGATTCATATATGGAGTTCTCGACATGTTAGACATCGATAATCGAAACCGGATTAAAGAAGATACCGTATGGAATTGTTATGATTTTCTGAGTTGATTTGATTGAGATTGATATCAGATTTGTGTTGTTATTAATTATGAGTTGGGATAATTGATATCTGTTGATATTGTATTGACGGGGATATTCAGATTGTTCCGTTATGCCGTGATTTTGAGTTAGATTCAGATTGATCAGTTTCGGTATTGATTTGAGCAGTATATTGATATTGTACTTTTTGATATTGTCCTTGTCAGATTGAGTGTTGACAGACTTTGAATTCCAGACTTGAATGTTGTCACAACTGCGATTAAAGAAAGGTATAAGTCAATGTGGTATCGGGAGAACGACTCGAGTGTGATATACTTGAGTTTCCCTAAATCACATACTTATTGTTATTGTGTGCATTGATTTGAATTGATATGCTTGTTCTATTGATTTATAGAAAGCATGTATTACGAGTGATCTTGTGACATATGTGTCAGATAGTGATGGAATCGTCACTAGCACATTGCACATTGTCACAAGACAGTGAGTTGGCGAAAGTGCCAAAGTCTGTGACGGATAGGTCAAGACACCGGATGTTTGGTTATATCGATTGAATAGAATGGAGTTTCTTCTATTACTGAAATTCGATATAGGAATGCCAACGTCTGGAAACCGGGATCCCTAGACTAGGAATAAGTCTAGTCTGGGACGTAGAGTCACGAGTCTGATTGACAGTTTTATATTGATTATGTTTTCAGATTTGATACATGTTATTGATATTTGTTACATGCTTTTACATTGTTTATATGATCGCATGTTTCATTGATTTATACTGGGATTTTATTCTCACCGGATGTTACGATATTTGTTACATGTTTTACATTCTTTTACATTGTTGATATAACTGCATGTTTCGTTGATTTATAATGGGATTTATTTCTCACCGGAGTTATCCGGCTGTTGTCGTGTTTGTATGTGTGCATGACAACAGGTGGGACAGGTTCAGGGTCGAGGAGATGAAGATAGATCGTGATTAGAGTGGAGACTACGGACTTGGATTATAGATGGATTTGGACACTTGACAATTAGTTGTTAAACCTTAGTTGAATGATTGTATATATAGTACCAGACTTGTACTTTTAATATACTGAGATGTATATTTGCATGTATTCCATTACGTTCCGCAATTTTAAAAAAAATTTAGTCCTGTTTATTATAATTGATTAAATTGTCCTAATGATGATTAAGAATATGATTAGCGTCCGGGTCCCCACAACAACACCCTGTGATTACAAAATTATAGTCCAGAGACTACGAGAGGCGATTTACAGAAATTGCCAATCCAGTTTCGCACAAGCGTGGTGATGAAATAAAACTTCTTAACCCAAAAATGAAAGATTCCAGACGGTTTGGAGAAACAATGCTCCAGTTAAAAGCAGATAAAGAACTCCAACCAGAAGATATAAAATTCCTTAGGATAACTCTATATAAATGAAGTAGAGTTTGAATCTAAGGTATCATTGAAAGATGTCAAGAAAAGGATCAAAAAAATTATAATGAAGATCCCTTGACATGGTGGGACAGAAATCAACTCAAAGCTTGCATTAAAATTAAGGAAGGCAAAGAATATGAATTTTTCCGTTACAAGCCTATCCCAATGAATATAATTGATCAAAGGGATATGCAGATTATAATCAAGGAACATTTGGATCTTGGTTTATCAAAGCAGGAATGTCACCATATAGCAGTCCAGGTTTTCTGTCAAGAAATCATGGTGAATAAATGTGGAAAACCCAGATTAATTATTAATTATCAAGAAATTAATAAAATTCTGGAGTTTGATGGGTATTTTATACCTAGAGAACACTTGATTAGTTGCATACGCAACGCCAAGATATTCTCTAAATTCGAATGTAGGAAGAAAGCAAGAAATTTACAGTTTCGCTACACCTCAAAAAACATTACATTTGGGAGGTATTACCAATGGATTGGCTAATTCACCTCAGATACTTCAAAGAAAAATGGATAATTGTTTTAAAGATTATTTTAAATTTATGTTCGTTTATAATGACGATGTTCTGATAGCATCTAAAGATTAATGAACATGTCAAACATTTAGAAATATTCTCCAATGTTTGCAAAAAATAAGGACTCGTTTTATCTAAAAAGATAGCAGTCATTGCAACAAGAAAGATTGAATTCCTCGGAATTGAAATCTGATGAGTCAGGAATAATTTTGCAAGAACACATAGTCGAAAAGGTGCAGAATTTTCCAGATAGTCTCAAAGACAAGAAGCAACTTCAAAGTTCTTAGGAGTTGTTAATTTTGATGGGATATTTATTAAAAACCTAGCAAAATATAGAAAAGTGATTGTCCATTATTGAAAAAAGATTCTAGATTTATATGGACAGAATAACACACAAAGAGACTAAGCCAATTAAAAGAGATTTGTAAACATCTTCCAAAAATGGCTATTCCTCCAGATGAAGCTGATTTGGTATTATACACAGATGTCAGTGATCATTGGTGGCAGCAGTTCTTACAAAGCTCACACTCGACGGAGAACAACCATGCAGATATTGTAGTGATTTATTCTCTGATGCAGAAGTCATTAGATGACATATCAACGAGAAGGAATTTTATGCAGTTAAAAAGGCTTTTGAAAAATTGCCATTATTTTTACTTGCAAAGAAATTTACTTTGAATGTTGATAATACACAGGGTGAAAGCTTTTATGATAAATAGGATTGAATCAAAACCAGAAAAAGCTTGACTTTATGATGCAAGCTTTATGTCAAAATTATATTTTTGATATAATTATCACTAAATCTAATGAAAAAATTCTTGAAGATTTTTTAACAAGAGATGGACAGCATTGACATTTATGCTATTATCAAGATGCAGAGGCATTTAAGGGAACACCTTGAAATGCTTCAAACCGAGTTTAAAAAGTTAGCACTGAACACAAAAATTGCGGAAGGCTTCAACAAGCTGATAAGAGAATTGCCTCTAACCGAATTACAGGATGTTTATAGGCAATATACTCAGTTATGGTCTGTAACACAAAGGCCTATCCTCCAAGGCATCGAGAATCCACTTGGTTTTCCGAATGGAGAGATTTCGAGTACATGACTCTACACCTGGAGCAGGGGATTCAAGTACCCCTAGCACAAGGGTTAAGCCGGGATCATCTTCTCATGAAATATTCTTGCAGATTTTTTAACAAGAGATGGACAGCATTGACATTGATGCTATTATCAAGATGCAGAGGCATTTGAGTGAACACCTTGAAATGCTTCAAACCGAGTTTAACAAGTTAGCACTGAACGCAAAAATTGCGGGAAGGCTTCAACAAGCGGATAAGAGATTTGTTCTCTGACCGAATTACAGGATGTTTACAGGCATATACTCAGTTATGGTCTGTAAACAAAGGCCTATCCTCCAAAGCTTCGAGAAGCCATTGGTTTCTCGAATGGAGAGTTTTCGAGTACATGACTCTATATCTGGAGTAGAGGATTCAAGTACCCCTAGCACAAGGGTTAAGCCGGGATCATCTTTTCATGAAAATATTCTTACAGATTTTTTAACAAGAGATGGACAGCATGACATTGATGTTATTATCAAGATACAGAGGCATTTGAGGTGAACACCTTGAAATGCTTCAAACTGAGTTTAACAAGTTAGCACTGAACGCAGAAATTGCGGGAAGGCTCAACAACGGATAAGAGAATTGTCTCTGATCGGAATTAGAGGATGTTTACAGGAATATTCTCGATTATGGTCTGTAACACAAAGGCCTATCCTCCAAGGCATCGAGAAGCCATTTGGTTTCTCGAATGGAGAGTTTTCGAGTACAGGACTCTATACCTGGAGTAGGAGATTCAAGTACCCCCTAGCACAAGGATTAAGCCGGGATCATCTTCTCATGAAAATATTCTTGCAGATTTTTTAACAAGAGATAAATAGTATTGACATTGATGCTATTATCAAGATGCAGAGGCATTTGAGGGAACACCTTGAAATGCTTCAAACCGAGTTTAACAAGTTAGCACTGAACGCAGAAATTGCTGGAAGGCTTCAACAAGCGGATAAGAGAATTGTCTCTGACCGAATTACAGGATGTTTACTGGCATATACTCAGTTATGGTCTTTAACACAAAGGCCTATCCTCCAAGACATCGAGAAGCCATTGGTTTCTCGAATGAAGAGTTTTCGAGTACATGACTCTATACCTGGAGGAGGGGATTCAAGTACCCCTAGAATAAGTGTTAAGCCGGGATCATCTTCTGATGAGTCGGTCAAAACAAAAATTGAAACTCCAGATTTCAATCTCGAGTCTTCAAGTAAACCCTTCACCTCGAGGATTGAAGAGGGAGAGATCAACGTTAGACCCAATACTGACAGGGACAAAGCTAAGGTTGGTACTAATGAAACTGCAATTTCTACATTCCAGATTTACCAACAGACTTGGGAGAAATTGAATACAAGAATTGGCATCAACCCAGCCATGGTTCGAGTTGATGTTGCAGTAAAATATCCTATGGTATGGATGAAACAAAATTCATATCGAAAGGAGGTCAAAGCCTGGAATGAATTTGGGGCTCTTGCCTCAGTTTATACTACTTCTGTAGAATCCAAAAATCAGATTACGTATAAGCCATGCATAATTTCTATTATTTAAATTAAAAAATTGAATTTTTAACAAAATATGAAGTGTTTTATTTATTTTAAAAGAAGATGTTTAGCTTTATCTTTCAAGGTAAATACGCGAGGCCGGACCGGAGTTTGGAGATTTGAAATAAGATTAATAATAAGAAAAATATTCCTAAATTTAATTTAAGCCAAAGAATAATTTATTTTAATGAAAAAGAATGTGTTTAGGATTTATTAAATTAATTGGAGCTAAGTTAATAAATAATTCTTTTAAGTTCGATATTTAATTAAAGCTTAAATTAAAATAAGTAAACAAATGGGGGTGAAATAATCTAGATACAATATATTCAAGAAATTAACATAGCATTTAAATACTTAAATTTTATACCAAGCAATGCTTTTCAAGAGTTTATCCTAAATTAAATTGTTAATTCACTAAATTATATAATAGGTGTATTAACCTCAAGCATTTAAAATACAAGATTTAAACAACCTTGTAGCATACAATATTAGTAGAAATTCGGTCAACTCCTTAAACAAAATTCAAATGCTTAGTAAACCTCATTCAAGTCACCTCTAAATAGCCTTCATGGTGTTTTCATTTCCCACTTTTAAATTCAATAATTATGGGTAAAACAAGCACCATAATTCACCTCATAGCTACTCAATCCATTATACTAGCAATTTAACTTGAATCGTGCAGCAAGAATACAAGAATGAGAAAAGCTACAGCCAAGAGTGTTAAATAATTCAAATGCCATTCAAAATTCCATTCACTTGTAACCTTCAACTAAATGCACTTCAAGACCCATTAATCCCCACTTATAACATTCATCTTCATTACTTACATATCCTACACCCATATGCTCGAAAATATCAGAAGGAATCAGCTGCTAAAATCTGAAAACAGCACAATAAACAAGAGAAGAAGAAGCAATTCAAATTCCTTCAACTTTTTGACTAGTAACCCCCAACTTAATGTATATTATGGCACCTTTAACACCTCCTATAACACTCATATTCAGTGTCTAGCAAACCCACACCTTCATTTTCGAAATACATCAGAAAATAGGCTACTGAATTCGAGAGAACAACGGCAGAAACAAGAAGGAAAAAAACTCAACTCCGTTCCGCCGCTCGTATTCGTCGTTTTGATTTGTTTTCTTCAAAACAAATTCCAGGCATGTATATATTGTTTCTTTGCTCTTCAATCAAGTCCTATAGATATTTTTAAGCCATTATATATTCATGATTCATGCAACAAACGAAATTTTGACAGCAACTTTGCAAGAAATTCTGCACAGGTCATTCTCGGCTCTTGTGCTTTGTGCTTCACGGTTTTGTATGTTTGTGTTGTTTACAAGGGGTTGCTCGGTTCCAGGGATTCGTGGCTGCTTCTAGGAATATTTTAGAGTGTGTTAGGGAGTTATTGATACATTGGTTTGAGTCCAAATCTTTGAAACAAAAGCATGACAGCAAATGTTTCACACAAGCTACAGAGTTGGTTCACAATTTTCTGTCCTTGAGTTGTTTGAGGGGTGTTCGAATCTTGGCTGTCCTAGGGACTATAGCCATGGTTAGAACCCTTCCTTATCATGTGTAGGACGTGACTAAATCATCTTTTCAAAGCTTGTTTCATGGATCCCTCATATTTTTACAGAAACTTGACAAGTGCTCTTCGGTTTTAAAAATCTGATTTTGGTGTGAGTAACTTTCGGTTTTGAGATGTTGGATGAATTTTGGTTGGCTCCTAGCCCGTAGCCATGGTTCATACAACACTCCATCATGTCTAGATCGAGCCATAGTTGATCAAATGGCCATTGGAACGACCCAAGACAGTAAAACAAGTCCATACATCACACGACACAGCAGGTTGCATTCTCGGCTAGCACGTTGCATTGTCCTAGGTGTTGGCTCGGTTTGTGGTTGGCTTTTAGCCCTTAGCCACGGCCCAAGCCATGCATTAGGATGTTGGTAAGAGTCTCTGGTTGGTGGTTCAAGCCCACAGTCATTTGTTTCAGAGTTTCACCCCGAAATAGCAACATAGCTGCTGCTGCAATTTCATTCTTTGACAGCAACTGTGAGTTCGGTTCAGAAGGCTTGTGTGAGTCCTTGGTTGGCTTTTAGACTATGGCCTTGGACTGGGCACTACCTTAATGAGTTAGGAAAGTCGTGTTTTTGGCCATTCGTGATTTGGTCGAGTTTAGAGGTCGTACGAGAATTTACGGTGAAAAGTGCCAAAATGACTCTCGAAAGAGTGTTTTATGTTTTTGTGTTCCATTCACCTATTTTCGTGTTTACAGTCCTTGTGCATATTTTTCAGTATGTTTGGGGTATTTTTAATTATGGTTAAACGTCGGTTTAATGTTGGTTCGGGTTGGTACGATACCATGATTAAAAATCAGTGGTTGGTCCTAATAGTCTCATTTTTGGTTCTATTGTTGAGTTTTGGTTCTATTGTCAAGTTTAAGTCAAGATAATATTATTTGCATGTGTCACATATTAGAGTTAAGTCGCAGCAAGCCTGGGAGCGATCCAACTCATCCGGTAAAAAATAAGGTTATAATTATATTACGTGCATAAAAATATAAAATGTTTATTTTTTAGATATATGCTATATGTCTTGTGGCCACCTTATCTTTATTGGTTTGGAAGTCGGTAGGCGCAACCGAGGACCTCTCCACCCGGTGACTTACGACCGGTTTACGATGTAAAGGGCCTAAAACTCCTTTCTTGAAATTTGCGGAAAATTAAAAATTTTCTTTTTAAAAGAACTTAAATGGCCTCATTCATAAAATCACTGGGGAATCAAGTTCAATGTTTAAAATAATAGCAGCGGAAGAAAATAAAGTTTTGCCAACAATAACAACTTAAAAATTATCCCACGACTGATAAAAATTGTTTGCGGAATAAAATAACAACTGCTGCACTGAGGTCCTCGGGTGCCACTACTGCCGACCCAAGCTGGCTCACTGGTCCCCGCCCTCGGCCCTGGCCTCATCAGTACCTACAACAATCAAGTCTAGTGAGCCTAAAGACTCAGCATGCATATATCGCAGATAACGAGTAAAAATCTGAATTTAAAATATGCATGGGATAAAATATCATGTCCTGAGGCATGCTGAAAATAATATGTACTGAGCAATTATAATACATGCATAAATGAACTGATAATCACAGTAAAAATGTTTGCTCCTTGGAGCCTGTACTGAAATAACTGATAAAATTTTCTGTTGAGATTATGTTTTACGCCTGTGGCCACTGCACTAAGCTGAACTGATCGGTAACTGGCTACCGGGGAGGCTGAAACTGAACTGAGCTGGCCGGTCACTGGCGACCGGGTGGTACCATACTGAACTGATCGGTCACTGGCGACCGTATAAAATAACACTCCCACATAGTGAATGAACCACAAGCCATATCGCATAAATCTCAAAAATAATCATTTTCTATTTAATGCACGTAAAATAATTAACTGGCGTAATGAAAATTCCTGTAATTTTACCAACTGGATTGGATTGGATCGTCCCCAGGCTCGCTGCAACCTAACTGTGCCATGAAAAACATGCAAATGCTAAAACTTGACCAACTATGCAATTTACGTTCAAAAGATGCGACTATGACGCCTAATGACTTCGCATTAATCATGACTCCGAGCCAACCTGAACCGACACCGAACCAACGTATAGTCATGATTAAAATACGCTGAAAAATCATAAAATAATGCTCCTAAAATGATAGGGTCGAAATCTAGGTGGAATGGAGGCCAAAACACGAAACGCTCTTTCGAGAGTCAATTTGGCACATTGCACCGTAAATTCTCGTACGACCTCGAAAATGATCCGAATGACGAACGGTCAAAAACATGACCTTTACAACTCAATGAGGCACTGTCCAGTCCAAGGCCATGGGCTAAAAGCCAACCAAGAACTCGAACGAGCCTTCTAAACGACACAGCAACATGCTGAAATTTCCAGCAGCTGCGCAACTACAAGACTTGCGTTGGTTTCGAGACTATCGGCCATTAGGGGCGTGAACCACCAACCAGAGACTCTTACCAACATCCCAAGGAATGATTTGAACCATGGCTAAGGGCCCTAGGCCAGCCACAATCCGCATCACACCAAAACTCAACCGAAGGGTCTAACCGAGAGCCAACGTGCATGCGTGTGTAGTGTTTTGCTTAGATCGATGTCTTGCGTCGTTCCAGTGGCCATTTGATTGACCATGGCACAATCTAGACATCTAGGAGCATGATATGAACCGTGGCTAAGGGCCATAGGCCAACCAAGATCCATACCAAGCAACCAAAAGAACGAACCAAAAGCTGTCCAACCGAAGTAGCCGAAGGGGTATAGGGGCTGTTGTGATGTTTTTATTAAAAACCGATGAGCCATGGACCAAGACACCAAAAGGGCAACTTAGTCACGTCTTATACATGCTAGGGGAGTGATCCAACCATGGATAAGAGCCGTTAGGGCAAGCCAAGATCAGATCCAACACCTTGACATAAAAACTGAAATTTTGAACACCAATCTGCACCTATGGGAAACTTGCTGTCATTTCGATTTTCCAGCAAGCATGGGGGCTGAATGAATGGGCCAAAATGGTCTTAATGCATCCTATTACGTGTCTAGGAGTCGCATTGGGAGCCTGGAGTCGAACCAATCACCTGAAACTCACAAACCAAGAAAAACGTGAAGCTTGCCAAGAAATATCAAAAATTCTGCATGTGTTGTTTTCAAAAGTTTTGACATGGATCTCGATTTTTGCTTGAATAAACATGATCATGTACTGAAAAATAAATGATAATATGACTTGATTGAGGTTTAGAAAAAATCTATACATGCCTGGTTTCGTTTCGAAAGAAAACGAACGAAACGACGACGACGCGGCACGGAGGAGATGGAGCGCTTCTTGTCTACCTTTCTTGCTCTCGATTTTTCTTGCCTTCCCTCTAGCTAAGACTCACGATTTTTCTACACTGAAAATGGATCTGAATGATGAGGTTTTTCGGTGGTGAGGGAGGGGAGATAAGTGGTTATGAGGGGTGAGGAGGATGGTGCAAGATATAAGGATCATATCAAGACCAAGTCTTCATGCATTTGAATTTTGAATTTGAATTGCTATCAAATGATATGTGGGATGGTTCTAGAATGTAAGTGGCCAGAATCTCTCTTGTTTCTAGACTAGGATATGTCCATTAATTAATTAAATTGTGCTCCCAAAAATCCTAGAATTATCCTACAACTTACATGCAAAGAAATGGTCAAAAGATTGATGAGTTGGCAATTGAGTTGCCTAGCAACTAAGGGGCCGAAATTATGCTAATAAAATGAGTGGGAAGTGATGGTTATCTAGTCAACTAATAATCCTTGAAAGCCTTACTAATCCTTTAAATAATTTAGTGAGCTAACCCCTTAATTAAATAACTTAAATGAGCTCATTTCTTAATCACCTCAAATAATTAAATTAAATCCTCAAACCTCCCTTACTAACTTAAATAAACATTACTTGCTAGCTAAATTAACTTCTGGAAATATTTCTCGAATCTTAAATTCTACCTCAAAACTCCGACTCCGGTCCGGCCTCACTGAAATAACTGAAATGCTAAAAATCAAACTACTGAACTGAAATAATGAATAATTAACTTCAAATAAATGGATTTAAAATAATTATGCAATGAAGTCAATTAAATTTAGAAATCTAGAATTATGCATGGCATAAACGTCTACTGATTTACGGGTGCTACAATCCTCCCCCCCTTAAAATAAATTTCGTCCTCGAAATTAGAACTCACCGAATAACTCAGGGTATCGACTTCTCATCTCGGCTCAGACTCCCACGTAGCTTCCTCCTCTGAATGGTTGAGCCATTTGACTTTGACTCGCTTAACGAGCTTGTTCCGAAGTTTCTTCTCCTGTCTGTCTAGGATCTGCACGGGTCTCTCCTCATAAGATAAGTTCGGAGTAAGCTGCAACGGCTCGAAATTCAGCACATGCGAAGGATTTGCCATATACTTCCTCAGCATGGAAACGTGAAAGACATTGTGTACTCCGGCCAGATTCGGCGGAGGAGCCACACGATAAGCAAGCGTCCCAACTCTGTCAAGGATCTCAAACGGTCCAATGAATCTCGGACTGAGCTTCCCTTTCTTGCCAAATCTCATGACACCCTTCATAGGTGCCACTTTCACGAAGACATGATCGCCCACTGCAAACTCTAAGTCTCTCCTCCGCTGATCGGCATAACTCTTCTGTCAGCTCTGAGCAGTCCTCATCCTATCACGGATCTTGACTACTACATCTGCTGCCTGCTGAACAATCTCTGGACCCAACTCTGCTCTCTCTCCTACTTCATCCCAATGAACAGGAGATCTACACTTGCGGCCATACAGTGCTTCATACGGAGCCATACCTATAGACGACTGGAAACTGTTGTTATAGGTGAACTCTACCAATGGTAAGTTCGACTCCCAACTCCCAGAGAAATCAATGACGCAAGCGCGAAGAAGATCCTCCAAAATCTGAATAACTCGCTCTGACTGCCCATCCGTCTGCGGATGGAAAGCTGTGCTAAACAGCAACTTCGTACCCAAAATCGAATGCAAACTCTTCCAAAATGAGGAAGTGAATCTGGGATCTCTGTCGGATACGATCGAAACTGGAATACCATGGAGTCGGACTATCTCTCGGATATACAGCTCTGCATACTGAATCATGGTGAAAGTCGTCTTAATAGGCAAGAAGTGCGCTGATTTGGTAAGACGATCTACAATCACCCAAATAGCATTCGATCCTCTGGCTGACCTCGGCAATTCGGTCACAAAGTCCATGGTAATGTTCTCCCACTTTCACTCGGGAATAGGAAGAGGCTTGAGCAAACCTGCTGGTCTCTGATGCTCGGCCTTCACTAACTGGCAAGTCAGGCACTCGGATACAAAACGCCTGATGTCCTTCTTCATCCCTGGCCACCAATACAATAGCTGCAGATCTTTTTACATCTTCGTACTCCCAGGGTGAATGGAGTACGGGGACGTATGGGCCTCTGATAAGATGTCTGTTCGGATAGAATCACTGCTAGGAACCTATATCCTATCTCGGTATCTCACAATACCGTTGCTGACTGTATACAAGACACTGCCCTTGGCTTCATCTCTCTTCTTCCACTGTGCCAATTGCTCATCTGTGGCCTGACCACTGCGAATACGGTCAATAAGAGAGGACTGGATAGTCAAGGTAGATAAACGAGGAACTCTACCTCGCGGATAAGTCTCAAGATCGAACTTCTGCATCTCAATCTGAAGAGGTTTCTGAATCGTCAAGTGAGCCATCACTGCGACTTTCCTGCTCAAAGCATCCGCAACTACATTAGCTTTACCCGGGTGGTAGCTAATGTCACAATCGTAGTCTTTTACAAGCTCCAACCAACGCCTCTGACGCATGTTCAGCTCCTTCTGCGTAAAGAAATACTTGAGGCTTTTGTGGTCGGTAAAGATCTGACACTTCTCTCCATACAAATAGTGCCTCCAAATCTTAAAAGCAAAAACTACGGCCGCTAACTCCAGATCATGGGTAGGGTAATTCTTCTCATTAATTTTCAGCTGTCGAGAAGCATACGCTATCACTCTCCCATGCTGCATCAAAACTGCACCTAAACCAAGCTTCGAAGCATCGGTATAAAGGACAAACTCGCCGAATCCTGACGGTACAGCCAAAACGGGTGCTGAGATAAGAGCTTGCTTCAAAGTATCGAAGCTCTTCTGACACTCCTCGCTCCACACAAACTTTACATGTTTCTTGGTCAGTGCTTTGAGTGGAACGGCAATGGATGAGAATTCCCTGAATGAACTTCCTGTAATATCCTGCTAGCCCAAGAAAACTGTGGATCTCTGATGCATTCTGAGGCACAACCCAATCTCTGACTGCTGCAACTTTCGCCGGGTCTACCTCAATGCCACTGCTAGAAACAATGTGGCCCAAGAACGCCACCTTCTCTAACCAGAATTCGCACTTACTGAACTTTGCGAATAGTTTATGTTTCTGCAATGTCTGCAACACTGTGGTCAGATGCCTGCTGTGCTCCTCCCGACTCTTGGAGTAGACGAGAATGTCATCTATGAACACTATCACAAACTGGTCGAGGTACGGCTGAAATACGCGATTCATTAGATCCATGAAGATCGCTGGCGCATTCGTCAGACCGAACGGCATCACTAGGAACTCGTAGTGGCCATAACGAGTCCTGAAAGCTGTCTTCGAGACATCAGCATCTCTCACCCTCAACTGGTGATAACCGGAACGCACATCTATCTGGGAGAAAATCGAAGCTCCCTGCAACTGGTCAAACAGATCCTCGATCCTCGGCAGTGGGTATTTATTCTTCACTGTAACCCTGTTCAACTCCCTGTAGTCAATGCAAAGCCTCATCGAGCCATCCTTATTTTTCACAAATAAGACCGGCGCGCCCCATGGAGAAAAGCTCGGGCGAATGAAATCCTTGTCGAGAAGTTCCTGAATCTGCTTCTTAAGCTCTGCCATCTCTGTCGGTGCTAGTCGGTATGGCGCTTTGGATATCGGAGCCGTACCTGGCATAAGCTCAATGGAAAACTCCACCTCTCTCTCGGGTGGCATACCAGAGACGTCTTCGGGAAAAACGTCTAAGAAATATCTGACAATCGGAACATCTGAGGCTGACTGGCTGGGTTCCTCGGGGACAGATAAAAAAGTCGCTAGAAATGCCCGACACCCTCTATGCATGAGTTTCCTAGCCTGAACATAAGGAATAATGCGCGGTAAAGGAAAGTACATGTCCGGCTCAAATAAGAACTGCTCCATTCCAGGCGGTCGGACAAGAATAGATCTCCTCTGGAAGTCTATCAACACTCTGTTCCTCAATAGCAAGTCCATCCCTAGGATGATGTCAAATTCCGGCATCGGTAGCACAATCAGATCAGCATAAACAAGATTATCGTGCAGCTCAAGGTCTATATCTCGGATAACATTGGTGGCTGCCATCTCCTCGCCTGACGGCAACACTACTGAAAAGGCTGTATCTAGCCCAATGGTCTGGATCTTGAGAAAGTTTGCAAAGACCTCCGAAATAAATGAGTGAGTGGCCCCTGAATCTATCAAGGCCTTGGTAGCGGAACCAGATATAAAATTCTCCCTGAAAGAGCGGAGCTCTAAGTTGAATCCCACTACAATATCTAAACTTATAGACATGCAAAGGTCAAGGTTCCTCTAGCTTAATTCCTCTGAAATAAATCTGAGTAGAGCATGCAATCCTATAACAGTTCTAAGTTCAAAAATCTAAATCCCGATTCCCAAAATGCTGAAATTCGAAGAATAACTTAAAGTTTAAAGGTACCTGTCAACAACATAGTCTCCGGGTTGGTTTACGGGGCATGGAGAGCAAAAACTCTGCCTTGGGTAGGCAGATTCCTCTGAGGGCACTGCAGCAACATGTGGTCTAGACTGCCACACTTAAAACACTTTCCTGAGCCAGCCATACATGCTCCAGGATGGCGACGTGAGCACTTGGGACAAACTGGGTGCTCCTGAGTCCTCGGGGCTGGGCGTCCCCGCTGCTGCTGCTGCTGCTGCTGCTGGCCTCGGTTCCTGGGCGGTCCATGAAAAGGCCTCTTATTCTGCTGCTGATGCTGATGAGGAGGAGGGCGGTGCGGTGCCTGGACTGGGCGCTTGCCCTGGCGATCCCTCTCGATATCCCGCAGATCCTGCTCTGCGGCTAAGGCCTTGGAGACGGCAATCTCATAAGTAGCAGGGTCAGATACCCTAACATCCCGGCGCAAGATCGGCCGTAAACCCACCAGGAAGTGCATCAGCTTGGCTCTGGCATCATTCACGATCAGGGGCACAAAGTGACAGCCCCTCTCGAACTTACGGATGAACTCCGTAACCGTCATATCCCCCTGTCTCAGGCTCATGAACTCGGTGGTCAGCCTGGTGCAAACCTCCTCAGCAAAATACTTGGAGTAGAAAACCTCCGTAAAGCGGGTCCAAGAAAGTGTAGCCAAGGTCAGGGCTACCGAAGCTCCTTCCCACCATAAGCGGGCGTCTCCAGTGAACAGGTAGGTGGCACACCGGACTCGGTCTGCGTCTCCCAGCTCCATGAACTCGAAGATAACCTCGAGGGATTTGATCCATCCCTCGGCAACCATGGGGTCAGATGTCCCAGAGAATTCCTTCGGGCGCATCTTCATGAATCGCTCATAAACAGCCTCGGGCCCTGTCGGCCTGGCTGCGGCTGCGGCTACGGCTGCGGCATTGCCCCCCGCAAACTGTGCGAAGAACTGTGCCATCCCAGCTAACATCTGGGCACTCATGTCCGGTGGGGGCGGTGGAGGAGGTGGTAGGTCTCCCTCCGGTCTACGTTCCTCCCTGTCCTCATGGCGAGGCTCCTCCTCTCTGTTGCGCTCTAAAATGCGTCTAGGGGGCATACTGTTCCAACATAACCCATACGTAACTAACATGCATAATTCCATAATTTATTTTAAATGAACACTGAAGTACTGAAAATATGGAAGCATGCTGACAAAATAATTCATGCTTTAACTGAAATGCTGAACAAAATGCTGAACTGAAAAACCTACAGACCGAAGACGTGGCTTCGTGAGCTTCTCGCGGTCAGTAGTAGTGAAACCCTATACAGAACCTCCGCTCTGATATCAACTGTAAAGGGCCTAAAACTCCTTTCTTAAAATTTGCGGAAAATTAAAAATTTTCTTTTTAAAAGAACTTAAATGGCCTCATTCATAAAATCACTGGGGAATCAAGTTCAATGTTTAAAATAATAGCAGCGGAAGAAAATAAAGTTTTGCCAACAATAACAACTTAAAAATTATCCCACGACTGATAAAAATTGTTTGCGGAATAAAATAACAACTGCTGCACTGAGGTCCTCGGGTGCCACTACTGCCGACCCAAGCTGGCTCACTGGTCCCCGCCCTCGGCCCTGGCCTCATCAGTACCTACAACAATCAAGTCTAGTGAGCCTAAAGACTCAGCATGCATATATCGCAGGTAACGAGTAAAAATCTGAATTTAAAATATGCATGGGATAAAATATCATGTCCTGAGGCATGCTGAAAATAATATGTACTGAGCAATTATAATACGTGCATAAATAAACTGATAATCACAGTAAAAATGTTTGCTCCTTGGAGCCTGTACTGAAATAACTCATAAAATTTTCTGTTGAGATTATGTTTTACGCCTGTGGCCACTGCACTAAGCTGAACTGATCGGTAACTGGCTACCGGGGAGGCTGAAACTGAACTGAGCTGGCCGGTCACTGGCGACCGGGTGGTACCATACTGAACTGATCGGTCACTGGCGACCGTATAAAATAACACTCCCACATAGTGAATGAACCACAAGCCATATCGCATAAATCTCAAAAATAATCATTTTTTATTTAATGCACGTAAAATAATTAACTGGCGTAATGAAAATTCCTGTAATTTTTACCAACTTGATTGGATTGGATCGTCCCCAGGCTCGCTGCAACCTAACTGTGCCATGAAAAACATGCAAATGCTAAAACTTGACCAACTATGCAATTTACGTTCAAAAGATGCGACTATGACGCCTAATGACTTCGCATTTAATCATGACTCCGAGCCAACCTGAACCGACACCAAACCGACGTATAGTCATGATTAAAATACGCTGAAAAATCGTAAAATAGTGCTCCTAAAAATGATAGGGTCGAAATCTAGGTGGAATGGAGGCCAAAACACGAAACGCTCTTTCGAGAGTCAATTTGGCACATTGCACCGTAAATTCTCGTACGACCTCGAAAATGTTCCGAATGACAAACGGTCAAAAACATGACCTTCCCAACTCAATGAGGCACTTTCCAGTCCAAGGCCATGGGCTAAAAGCCAACCAAGAACTCAAATGAGCCTTCTAAACGACACAGCAACATGCTGAAATTTCCATCAGCTGCGCAACTACAAGACTTGCGTTGGTTTCGAGACTATCGGCCATTAGGGGCATGAACCACCGACCAGAGACTCTTACCAACATCCCAAGGAATGATTTGAACCATGGCTAAGGGCCCTAGGCCAGCCACAATCCGCATCACACCAAAACTCAACCGAAGGGTCTAACCGAGAGCCAACGTGCATGCGTGTGTGGTGTTTTGCTTAGATCGATGTCTTGCATCGTTCCAGTGGCCATTTGATTGACCATGGCATGATCTAGACATCTAGGAGCATGATATGAACCGTGGCTAAGGGCCATAGGCCAACCAAGATCCATACCAAGCAACCAAAAGAAACGAATCAAAAGCTGTCCAACCGAAGTAGCCGAAGGGGTATAGGGGCTGTTGTGATGTTTTTATTAAACACCGATGAGCCATGGACCAAGACACCAAAAGGGAACCTTAGTCACGTCTTATACATGCTAGGGGAGTGATCCAACCATGGATAAGAGCCATTAGGGCAGCCAAGATCAGATCCAACACCTTGACATAAAAACTGAAATTTTGAACACCAATCTGCACCTATGGGAAACTTGCTGTCATTTCGATTTTCCAGCAAGCATGGGGGCTGAATGAATGGGCCAAAATGGTCCTAATGCATCCTATTACGTGTCTAGGAGTCGCATTGGGAGCCTGGAGTCGAACCAATCACCTGAAACTCACAAACCAAGAAAAATGTGAAGCTTGCCAAGAAATATCAAAAATTCTGCATGTGTTGTTTTCAAAAGTTTTGACATGGATCTCGATTTTTGCTTGAATAAACATGATCATGTACTGAAAAATAAATGATAATATGACTTGATTGAGGTTTAGAAAGAATCTAGACATGCCTGGTTTCGTTTCGAAAGAAAACGAACGAAACGACGACGACGCGGCACGGAGGAGATGGAGCGCTTCTTGTCTACCTTTCTTGCTCTCAATTTTTCTCGCCTTCCCTCTAGCTAAGACTCACGATTTTTCTACACTGAAAATGGATCTGAATGATGAGGTTTTTCGGTGGTGAGGGAGGGGAGATAAGTGGTTATGAGGGGTGAGGAGGATGGTGCAAGATATAAGGATCATATCAAGACCAAGTCTTCATGCATTTGAATTTTGAATTTGAATTGCTATCAAATGATATGTGGGATGGTTCTAGAATGTAAGTGGCCGAAATCTCTCTTGTTTCTAGACTAGGATATGTCCATTAATTAATTAAATTGTGCTCCCAAAAATCCTAGAATTATCCTACAACTTACATGCAAAGAAATGGTCAAAAGGTTGATGAGTTGGCAATTGAGTTGCCTAGCAACTAAGGGGCCGAAATTATGCTAATAAAATGAGTGGGAAGTGATGGTTATCTAGTCAACTAATAATCCTTGAAAGCCTTACTAATCCTTTAAATAATTTAGTGAGCTAACCCCTTAATTAAATAACTTAAATGAGCTCATTTCTTAATCACCTCAAATAATTAAATTAAATCCTCAAACCTCCCTTACTAACTTAAATAAACTTACTTGCTAGCTAAATTAACTTCTGGAAATATTTCTCGAATCTTAAATTCTACCTCAAAACTCCGACTCCGGTCCTGGCCTCACTGAAATAACTGAAATGCTAAAATCAAACTACTGAACTGAAATAATGAATAATTAACTTCAAATAAATGGATTTAAAATAATTATGCAATGAAGTCAATTAAATTTAGAAATCTAGAATTATGCATGGCTTAAACGTCTACTGATTTACGGGTGCTACATACGATTATGTATGGGTACGGATATCGAGTCCAAGGGCTGTGGTGATCTCTACCGCCCAGTATACTGTGGTTTTGTCTGATCAGGCGCTCACGTTATGTTATGTGCCACTTGCTTAGAAACATTATCTCTACCAGAAAATTATGATATGATATGACAGAGCACTATTGAGCAAAGTTTTTACGTATGATTTTCAGATATGCACGTAGTTATAATTATTCATGATACGATTTTCACTGCACGTTTTACGATACCATATTTTTACGTTGCATGCAATTTTATGATATATATTTACTTGTTATTCACGATATATACATGTTGAGTCTTTAGACTCACTAGACTTGATTTTTGTAGGTACTGATGAGGTCGAGACGGAGGGCGGAGACCAGTGAGCTATCTTGGGGCAGCAGTAGTAAATCCGAGGACCTCATGTTTTAGTTTATGCATCTTTTATTATTCAAACTCAGTTTTAATACGTTGGATTCTTTTTAAATTGTTGTTTGAAAACAATATTTACTTCCGCTGTTATTTTAAAGTTAAATTTTATTTACATGTTTATTTTATAAATGGGGCAAGTTATGTATTTATTTAGAAAATTTTTTTATAATTCCGCAAAAAAAATACGAATACGCAATACGGGTCTTTACAGTTGGTATCAGAGCCGACCTCTCTTAGTACGGTGTGGTTCGTGGACGAACCAAGCGGAAGTTGGTGGGCATGTGAGGCCCAGGGCCGAAGATGGCGGGGGGGTGATCGCCGGTGCCATCAGTTGCACGGACAATGAGCGACTCCTGGCAGGCTTTTAGGTGGAGGGAACATGAATGAACCGACCCACATGGGAATGAGAGGGATTCCGAGACTGTTCAATGTAATGGACTGTACAGTTGAAGAGGGCTTAAAAGATTTGATTTGTACTACTCATATCACGAAGGTGCATCTTCTTTTCGGTAGCTCATCACATAAGAACTCCAAAGTTAAGCGTGCTTGACTTGGGAAAATTTTGGGATGGGTGACCTCCTGGGAAGTTTCCCAGGGTGCATGTGAGTGAGAACATAAGCACGCTGGAAAGACACGTCTTGATACAGTGAGGACAGTCGTCGAATCTGGGGCGTTACAGTTGGTATCAGAGCCTATGATCTTGTAAAGGGTTGTACTACTACTGCTCTCGAGAAACTCATGAAGTCACGTCTTCGGTCTGTAAGTTTTACGTTTACACATTTCGTTTAAAACATGAAATATTTTAACACCATGTTTTCATGAAATATTTTATGTCAAAGTTATGATTATGCAGTATTTATTTAAATTTAAAGAAAATAGTGGAATTATGCATGTTGGTTACGTATGGGTTATAATTATGGAACAGCATGCCTCCTAGACGCATTATTGATCGCACGGGAGGTGATGAGCATCGTCATGAGAACAAGGAGAGAGATTTACCACCACCCCCTCCACCAGACATGAATGCCCAGATGCAAACTGCGATGACTCAGTTCTTCGCACAGTTTTCGGGGAACAATGCAGTGGGAGCCAGACAGACGGGACCGGAGGCTATCTATGAGCGGTTCATGAAGATGCGACCGAAGGAGTTCTTAGGGACGTCCGATCCTATGGCTGCCGAGGGCTGGATTAAGTCCCTTTAGGTTATTTTTTAGTTCATGGGGCTCGAATACGGAGATAGGGTTCGTTGTGCGACTTATCTGTTTGGAGGAGATGCTCGCCTGTGGTGGGAAGAAGCATCTGTAGCTTTGGATTTGGCTACTTTGAGCTGGATGCGTTTCACTGAGGTATTCTACTCTAAATATTTTACTGAAGAGGTGAGTTCCAGGTTGACCACGGAGTTCATGACCCTGAGGCAGGGAGACTTGACTGTTACGGAGTTCATCCGTAAGTTCGAGAGGGGATGTCATTTTGTATCCCTAATTGCTAATGATGCTGGAGCCAAATTGAGGCATTTTCTGAATGGTCTGCGGCCGATCTTACGCCGTGATGTTAGGGTGGCTGGCCCTACTACCTATGATGTTGCTTTTTTCCAGAGATCTAGCGGTAGAGCAAGACCAGAATGATATTGAGCGCGATCGCCATGGTAAACGACTATTTCAGGCACCACACCGTCCTCCTCAGCAGCAGCATCAGAATAAGAGACCTTTCCATGGTCCACCCAGGAACAGAGGACCGCAGCAGCAACAGCAGGGATGAGCAGTCCCGAGGACAGTGAAGTACCCAGTCTGTGCCAAGTGCTCACGTCGTCATGCTGGGACTTGTATGTATGGTTTGGGAAAGTGTTACAAATGTGGTAGTACTGACCACATATAGAAGAATTGCCCTCAGAAGAATCTGCCTACCCAAGGCAGAGTTTTTGCTCTACATGCTGCAGAGACTAATCCGGAGACGATGCTCATGACAGGTATCCTAAAGCTTTAAGTTCGTATTTCAAATGTAATATTTTAAGAGAATGAGTTAAGATTTTTAACTTAGAATTGTTTATAGGATCGCATGTTCTAATCACGGTGAATTTCGGAAATTTAGGTTAGAAAAACTTTGACCTTTGCATGTCTATAAGCATAGTTCTTGTAAAACTATTGGGTTTAGCATGATATTCCAATCTTTCAGGGAGAATCTTTATAGCCGGTTCAGCTACGAAAGCCTTGATAGATTCAGGGGCTACTCATTCATTCATTTTAGAAACCTTTGCAAATTCTCTCAAGATCAAGACAATTGGGCTAAACATAGCGTATTCAGTAGCATTGTCTTCTGGAGAGGAGATGACAGCTACTAATGTGATCCGGGATATAGATCTTGAACTTCATGGTAAACTTGTGTATGCGGATCTTATCGTTCTGCCGATGCCAGAATTTGATATAATTCTAGGGATGGACTGACTATTGAGGAACATAGTTTTGATTGATTTCCAGCGGAGATCTGTTCTCGTCCGACCGCCTGGGATGGAACAATTCTTATTCGAACTAGACAGGTATTGTGAGAACCCGAGATTTTACGATCCCAAGTAAATAAGGTAAGAAATATACGAGCTTAAAACATAGATTAATCTAAGATCAAAATACTTTCATTCTAATTATAAAAATTAAATATGAACTTAGATTTTCAGCTAGTAACTCGAGGAAGTAACCTCAAAGCTCGGGGATTAGCTCAACGAGAAGCCGAGCTGCAATTAACTGCATCAATCGAAGAGTTGTCACGGGTGGAGTAAAACCCCAGCTCAAGGACTCGATCTCTCAGCTCAAAGCAGCTCAACCAAGCTTGTCCTGACAAGACCAAAAAGTTGAGCTAAGAGTTTGGAGAAACTTATTATGCAAGAGATGACCTTTGAGTTAATCCATGAAGGAGCTAAGGGAGGAGCTAAAGGTTTGGACAAGTTAATGGTGCAAGAAATGACCATTGAAATAATCCATGAAGGAGCTAAAGGAGGAGCTAGGAGACCAGGACACATTAATATGCAGGAAGTGACTCTTGGTGCTTGAGATGGAGCTTGACCACATTGAAGGCTACTTGGAGCCCAAGTTGGCGTGAATCTAGGGGAGGAGGAAGGTCACAAATTCACCTATAAATAGAGCATGAGGGCTGATGGAAAAGTATAGCACAAAAGCACTCAAATTTCGGCTCTCCCCCACCACAAGAGTTCTCGGCCAATTCAACAAGGAGGAAGCTTTGTTCGTGCGGTTCAAGTGCTACAATTCTACGTCAAAGTGCTGCTGGTTTGAAGACGTAATCTTCAAAAAGTTTACGTCGAAATATTGCCCAATTTCCGAGAAGAAATTCGTACCAAAAATCTGCAAATTCAGTAAGTGGGCTTTTGTTATGTACTTCGTTTGTATTTTTAAACCTTGATATCAATAACATGACATACATGTTGGTGTGTCATTATTTTCGAAAAATCAGCATGTTTTATTTTAAAATTTCGATCGATTATGTGTTCTCGTCTGTGCTTCGAATTTCTTGATTCTGCTGTGTTAGTATGAAAACTCTGAAATTGAATATCTGAAAGTTATGTCTGTTACTTCTGAATTCTGTTTGCACTGTTACGAATTGATTTGAAATGGGACGAGAATTGTAATTCTGTCTGGCCCCCATTGGTGGGTATAAAACCATGTTCTGTTCTGGCCCCATTGGTGGGTATAAAACCATGTTCTGGCCTCACCCCTTAGAGGACTAACATATTGGGGACAATTTGACCATGGAAATGAGATGAGTAACAGTGTTCTGTCTGTTCTGATATGTTCTGTTCAGAATTGAGTAATCGGTTTTCGAATTGTTTTGAATCATCTGATGAATTCTGTCATTTATTCGATTTGTCTCTGTCCTGATAAGTTAAGAATATTAAGTTTTGAAAGTCTGTTAAAAGAACGTTTTAAGAAAACTAAGTTCTATATGTATCTTTGGAATCGATCGACCCCCACTTGCTGAGTGTTTCCCAAAACACTCACCCCTTACAAATTTCAGATAAAAATGAGGAGCAATTGGATGAGGAAGAGCAAGATGCTTTCTGGGGTTGGTGAACCGGAGATCAAGATCAGAACTCAAAATTTTACTTTTCTTTCGTTTCCGCTATTTGAAACTCTGATGTATTTTATTCCATTGTCATTGTAAGACAATACTTTATTTATGAAAAAGACTGGTTTGATTTGATACGAGGCTTTATTGTTTTCAATTTAATTGTTAAACAATGCCGGATGTCACCGATGCTTCGGACTCGGGGCGTGACATGTAAGTGGTATCAGAGCTACCAGGTTTCATAATCCCGCTGGGATTTTGATAAAAAAATTTGACAAAGTCAAATTTTGTCAAAAGCCTAGTGTATCCCAATTTGAGTCCAACTTTCACCCATTCTTGAAGTCTAACTTTCATTTGTTTCCTAAATTTCGAATAGACTTCAAAGATCTATCCCTTCGATCATTCCACAAACTCTGAGTATCGAAAATTTTCCACGACAACTTTGTTTCTACTATTTGTGCCTTTCTATCCTTTATACGATTCTGATGCTTTGCTTTCGATTTTTATCCTAGGAAATGGCTGCTCCACGTACTCGCGCTCAGGCTGCCCTTCGCATGCGTCAGCTCACGATTGATAATCAGACTAGGGAAATCGCGACTTTGAAAGCGCAACTAGCCAAGGAAAGATTGGAGAAACAAGAGCTTAGTGAGATTAGACACATGCTTGAGACTGATGTTGCAGCGACTTGACTCATCATCTAGACTTGGCGGAGAGCCAGCTGTTGCAGATACCGACCGATTCCGTTCGCATCACACGTATAGTTGCACTTAACAAGGAATTATTGAAGAGAGTGGAGATAGAGCGCAGACATGCTGCTCAAGGCCCGTCAGCGCCAGGACGAGTACAACGCCAGACAGGATCGGTACATTTCGAAGCTCCACAGCGCTATGGACTAGACTTCAGGTTCAGAATAATACCTACATTTGGTGATAGAGAACATGGAGGAAGAGGAGGGGTAGCGCCGATGGAGGTGGCCAGAGACCGACAGTGCCAGCGACAGCGACGGCGGAGAGATGTTCGATTAGATTAGCATTATAATAAAGTATCTGGGATGTAGTAAACTTGTGACTAAGAAAATATATGTGTACCAAACTATTTTTAAACTTTCTATTATCTTATGCATATTTACGAATGGATTGAGTATCTTATTTAAATGTTTTTATAGGAAACCAACAGGACTTTCAAAGCATTATAAATGAACTTCAGAAACAACTTCAAGAAAAGGACGTCAGAAATTAAAACACTGAAAGAAAAGAATGATAAACTTGAAAGAGAAAACTATCAGTGGACGGAAATAATGTGTGCCATGATGGAGGATCTTCGTGAGGCCAGAGTGGAAAGAGAAGAAAACTACGCGAAGACGTTAGAAGTTACGCGGCTTATTATCTAGAGTCAGAGCGTCAGCAACGAGATCACCAAGCAGGAGTTGAAGAAAGTTCAAGATAGGCTTTTTAACGCTCGAAATTCGGGAAAATAGTCTTCTCAAAACCCAACTCGTCTTCAGGAGCGGACTGGTTGACGAGCTCACAGAAATCGATATGAAAAGTGAGCCAATCAACAATACAAGAACTACAGGATCAAGTAAACAATCCGTCACCACAACACACAACTGCAGAATTACATTGAGCATCTACAAAATGAGATGGTCAATATGGAAGAACTCATAAAACAACTGGAAGAGAACCCTGTGGAGGAAGAAATTAACGATGCAGTAGGAGACGGAGAAGTAATAGACAAGTAGGGGTAGAACCCGTAAATCAGTCTACGTATAAGCTATACATAATTCTAGATTTTTAAAAATTAAATTGACTTCATTGCATGATTATTTTAATGCATTTCTTTGAAGTTAATTATTTTATTATTTCATTGCAATAGTTTGATTTTTCAGTTATTACAGTGAGGCCGGACTGGAGTTGGAGTTTTGAGATAGAATTTAAGATTCGAGAAAATTTCCAGAAGTTAATTTAGCTAGCAATTAAGTTCATTTAAGATAGTAAGAAGGTTTGAGGATTTAATTTAAGTTGCTTGAGGTGATTAGAAAATAAGCTCATTTAAATTACTTAATTAAGGGTTTATTCACTAAATTTTTTAAGGGATTAGTGAGGCTTTTAAGAGTTTTACTTTAGTAAATAAACAACACTCCCATTCATTTTTATTATGTATTTTCCCCCACCCCCCCCCCCCCCCCCCCCCCCCCCCCCCCCCCCCCCCCCCCCCCCCCCCCCCCAAGTTGCTGACTATCCTTGCCAACTCATCACCCTTTGACCCATTCTTGGTTGTATTAGCTAATGATCTTTTAATTCTGGTCCACCTTAATTAAGTAAATATTAGCATTTTCCTAGTCTAATAAACTCAAGAATTCGGCCAGCCTATTCTAGAAGCATCCACAAAGATTTGATAGCAAACCACAATTCAATAAATCAAATTGAGGGAGACTTGGTCTTGATTTGGCCTTATATTTTGCACCATTCCCTCCACTTTTTAACCACTTATTTCCCCATCCATACCACCGAAATTCAGAGTGTATTCAGAGGTAAAATCGTGAGTCTTAGCTAGAGAGAAAGGAAGAAAAAAACCGAGAGCGAAAGAAAACAAAAAGAAACGTTCCACTCCTCGTGCCGTCGTCGTCGCGTTTCGTTCGTTTCTTTCGAAAACGAAACCAGGCATGTCTAGATTCTTTCAAACCTCAATCAAGTCTATTATCAATTATTTCAGTACATGATCAGGTTTATCATGCAAAAACCGAAATACATCAAAGAATTTTCAGGAAAAACATCCATGCAGATTTCGATTTTCTTGTGCAGTTCACGGCGTCCTTCTTGTTTTTGGTTTCAGGTTATGGATCGATCCAGGTTCCCAAGGCAACGTCTATATAGGATGCATTAGGACCCACTTGTCCATTGGTTTAACCCTATACTAGCTGGAAATCAAGGAAAGGACGCAACTCCACATGTGTCCATTTGTACGTTCGAAAAGTCAGTTTGGTTGTCCAAGGGAAAGGATCTGATC
>NW_027460134.1:0-25961 GCF_025594145.1 Primulina tabacum
GTTCCATTTTATCGTATCCGAGGCATAATATAGCTTTACATTTATTCCTTCTTCTATTTTTCTATTTTCTGGGAACATTTATCGATTTTTGTTGTCGTGAGCCGGTTCTGTGCGGAAGGGTATGACGCAGATTACTCCGGAGACGGTTAACTCATTAAAAACAATTATTTCACTTTTATCCATAATTTACGTAAACGGTCGCGACGAGGTCTTCCCAGGGAGGTCACCCATCCTAGCTCTGCCAGCGCCAGAACGCTTAATCATGGTTATGATTGGGCGAGAGCAGTGCCGCGTGTTGTCCATCGCCGCCCGCTCCACACGTACTGAGGGATATAAGAATAAACATCCCACTCAAGTCGGGTGCGATCATACCAGCACTAATGCACCGGATCCCATCAGAACTCCGAAGTTAAGCGTGCTTGGGCGAAGCGAGTACTAGGATGGGTGACCCCTGGGAAGTCCTCGTGTTGCACCCTTTTCGTGTTTTTCTATTTTTGATTACTTGTTGACAACGATTTTCGGCTCAAATCATCTGAATCTCGATCGGACCAGATAAGACTGTTAAATGAAAGTAGCTCGGGCACTGCCAGATTTGACAAAATTGTAGGCTAATTTGATTGTAAACGGGCAAACGGAGGAGACTCATTACTACGCATTGAGCTGACGAGATTTTTATCCGAATTCCTTCTCTAAGACCCTCTAATTTGCGATTTACCGCTTCTGTTAAGCTTTCGTTTCCCTCGAGAAATCCGCTTAGAAAGTTCGAAATTCGATTCCGGTTCCATTTTATCGTATCCTAAGCATAATAAGTAGCTTTACATTCGTTATTTCCTTCTTCTTATCTTTTTTTCTATTTTCCGGGAACATTTATTCATTTTGTTGTCGTGAGCCGGTTCTGTGTGGAAGGGTAAGACGCAGAATTACTCCGGAGACGGTTAACTCATTAAAAAACAATATTTCGACTGTTTTATCCATAATTTACGTAAACGGTCGCGCACGAGGTTTCCCAGGGAGGTCACCCATCCTAGTTCTGCCATCGCGCCAGAAACGCTTAACTTCATGGTTATGATTGGGCAGAGTAGTGCCGCGTGTTGTCCATCGCCGCCCGCTCCACACGTACTCGAGGGATATAAGAATAAACATCCCACTCAATGTCGGGTGCGATCATACCAGCACTAATGCATCGGATCCCATCAGAACTCCGAAGTTAAGCGTGCTTGGGCGAAGAGCAGTACTAGGATGGGTGACCCCTGGGAAGTCCTCGTGGTTGCACCTCCTTTTCCGTGTTTTTCTATTTTGATTACTTGTTGACATGACGATTTTTCGGCTCAAATCATCTGAATCTCGATCGGGACCAGATAAGACATGTTAAAATGAAAGTAGATCGGGCACTGCCAGGATTTGGACAAAAATTGTAGGCTAATTTGATTGTAAATGGGCAAACGGACAGAGACTCATTACTACTCAATGAGCTGACGAGATTTTAGCCGAATTCCTTCTCTTAAGACCCTCTAATTTGCGATTTACCGCTTCTGTTAAGCTTTCGTTTCCTCGAGAAATCCGCCTAGGAGTTCGAAATTCGATTCCGGTTCCATTTTATCGTATCCCAGGCATAATAATAGCTTTACATTCGTTATTTCCTTCTTCTTATTTTTTTTCTATTTTATGGGAACATTTATCGATTTTTGTTGTCGTGAGCCGGTTCTGTGCGGAAGGGTATGACGCAGATTACTCCGGAGACGGTGAACTCATTAAAAACTATTATTTCGACTATTTTATCCATAATTTACGTAAACGGTCGCGACACGAGGTCTTCCCAGGGAGGTCACCCATCCTAGCTCTGCCATCGCGCCAGAAACGCTTAACTTCATGGTTATGATTGGGCGAGAGCAGTGCCGCGTGTTGTCCATCGCCGCCCGCTCCACACGTACTCGAGGGATATAAGAATAAACATCCCACTCAATGTCGGGTGCGATCATACCAGCACTAATGCACCGGATCCCATCAGAACTCCGAAGTTAAGCGTGCTTGGGCGAAAGCGCAGTACTAGGATGGGTGACCCCCTGGGAAGTCCTCGTGTTGCACCCCTTTTCGTGTTTTTCTATTTTTGATTACTTGTTGACAGACGATTTTCGGCTCAAATCATCTGAATCTCGATCGAGACCACATAAGATATGTGAAATGAAAGTAGCTCGGGCACTGCCGGATTTGGACAAAATTGTAGGCTAATTTGATTGTAAACGGGCAAACGGACGAGACTTATTACTACGCAATGAGCTGATGAGATTTTAGCCGAATTCCTTATCTAAGACCCTGTAATTTGCGATTTACCGCTTCTGTTAAGCTTTCGTTTCCTCGAGAAATCCGCTTAGGAAGTTCGAAATTCGATTCCGGTTCCATTTTATCGTATCCCAAACATAATAATTGCTTTACATTCGTTATTTTCTTCTTCTTATTTTTTTTCTATTTTCTGGGAACATTTATCGATTTTTGTTGTCGTGAGCCGGTTCTGTACGGAAGGGTATGACGCAGATTACTCTGGAGACGGTTAACTCATTAAAAACAATTATTTCGACTGTTTTATCCATAATTTACGTAAACGGTTGCGACACGAGGTCTTCCCAGGGAGGTCACCCATCATAGCTCTGCCATCGCGCCAGAACGCTTAACTTCATGGTTCTGATTGGGCGAGAACAGTGCCGGGTGTTGTCCATCGCCGCTTGCTCCACCCGTACTCGAGGGAAATAAGAATAAATATCCCACTCAATGACGGGTGCGATCATACAAGCACTAATGCACCGGATCCCATCAGAACTCCGAAGTTAAGTGTGCTTGGGCGAGAACAGTACTAGGATGGGTGACCCCCTGGGAAGTCCTCGTGTTGCACCCTTTTTGGTGTTTTTCTTTTTTTGATTACTTGTTGACAGACGATTTTCGGCTCAAATCATCTGAATCTCGATCGGGACTAGATAAGACATGTGAAATGAAAGTAGCTCGGGCACTGCCGGATTTGGACAAAATTGTAGGCTAATTTGATTGTAAACGGGCAAACGGACGAGACTCATTACTACGCAATGAGCTGACGAGATTTTAGCCGAATTCCTTCTCTAAGACCCTCTAATTTGCGATTTACCGCTTCTGTTAAGCTTTCGTTTTCCTCGAGAAATCCGCTTAGGAAGTTCGAAATTCGATTCCGGTTCCATTTTATCGTATCCCAGGCATAATAATAGCTTTACATTCGTTATTTCCTTCTTCTTATTTTTTTTCTATTTTCTGGGAACATTTATCGATTTTTGTTGTCGTGAGCCGGTTCTGTGCGGAAGGGTATGACGCAGATTACTCCGGAGACGGTTAACTCATTAAAAACATTATTTCGACTGTTTTATCCATAATTTACGTAAACGGTCGCGATACGAGGTCTTCCCAGGGAGGTCACCCATCCTAGCTCTGCCATCGCGCCAGAACGCTTAACTTCATGGTTATGATTGGGCGAGAGCAGTGCCGCGTGTTGTCCATCGCCGCCCGCTCCACACGTACTCGAGGGATATAAGAATAAACATCCCACTCAATGTCGGGTGCGATCATACCAGCACTAATGCACCGGATCCCATCAGAACTCCGAAGTTAAGCGTGCTTGGGCGAAAGCGCAGTACTAGGATGGGTGACCCCCTGGGAAGTCCTCGTGTTGCACCCCTTTTCGTGTTTTTCTATTTTTGATTACTTGTTGACAGACGATTTTCGGCTCAAATCATCTGAATCTCGATCGGGACCAGATAAGACATGTGAAATGAAAGTAGCTCGGGCACTGCCGGATTTGGACAAAATTGTAGGCTAATTTGATTGTAAACGGGCAAACGGACGAGACTCATTACTACGCAATGAGCTGACGAGATTTTAGCCGAATTCCTTCTCTAAGACCCTCTAATTTGCGATTTACCGCTTCTGTTAAGCTTTCGTTTCCTCGAGAAATCCGCTTAGGAAGTTCGAAATTCGATTCCGGTTCCATTTTATCGTATCCCAAACATAATAATTGCTTTACATTCGTTATTTCCTTCTTCTTATTTTTTTTCTATTTTATGGGAACATTTATCGATTTTTGTTGTCGTGAGCCGGTTCTGTACGGAAGGGTATGACGCAGATTACTCTGGAGACGGTTAACTCATTAAAAACAATTATTTCGACTGTTTTATCCATAATTTACGTAAACGGTTGCGACACGAGGTCTTCCCAGGGAGGTCACCCATCATAGCTCTGCCATCGCGCCAGAACTGCTTAACTTCATGGTTCTGATTGGGCGAGAACAGTGCCGGGCTGTTGTCCATCGCCGCTTGCTCCACCCGTACTCGAGGGATATAAGAATAAACATCCCACTCAATGACGGGTGCGATCATACAAGCACTAATGCACCGGATCCCATCAGAACTCCGAAGTTAAGTGTGCTTGGGCGAGAAGCAGTACAAGGATGGGTGACCCCCTGGGAAGTCCTCGTGTTGCACCCTTTTTGGTGTTTTTCTTTTTTTGATTACTTGTTGACAGACGATTTTCGGCTCAAATAATCTGAATCTCGATCGGGACTAGATAAGATATGTGAAATGAAAGTAGCTCGGGCACTGCCGGATTTGGACAAAATTGTAGGCTAATTTGATTGTAAACGGGCAAACGGACGAGACTCATTACTACGCAATGAGCTGACGAGATTTTAGCCGAATTCCTTCTCTAAGACCCTCTAATTTGCGATTTACCGCTTCTGTTAAGCTTTCGTTTTCTCGAGAAATCCGCTTAGGAAGTTCGAAATTCGATTCCGGTTCCATTTTATCGTATCCGAGGCATAATAATAGCTTTACATTCGTTATTTCCTTCTTCTTATTTTTTTTCTATTTTCTGGGAACATTTATCGATTTTTGTTGTCGTGAGCCGGTTCTGTGCGGAAGGGTATGACGCAGATTACTCCGGAGACGGTTAACTCATTAAAAACAATTATTTCGACTGTTTTATCCATAATTTACGTAAACGGTCGCGATACGAGGTCTTCCCAGGGAGGTCACCCATCCTAGCTCTGCCATCGCGCCAGAACGCTTAACTTCATGGTTATGATTGGGCGAGAGCAGTGCCGCGTGTTGTCCATCGCCGCCCGCTCCACACGTACTCGAGGGATATAAGAATAAACATCCCACTCAATGTCGGGTGCGATCATACCAGCACTAATGCACCGGATCCCATCAGAACTCCGAAGTTAAGCGTGCTTGGGCGAAAGCGCAGTACTAGGATGGGTGACCCCCTGGGAAGTCCTCGTGTTGCACCCCTTTTCGTGTTTTTCTATTTTTGATTACTTGTTGACAGACGATTTTCGGCTCAAATCATCTGAATCTCGATCGGGACCAGATAAGACATGTTAAATGAAAGTAGCTCGGGCACTGCCGGATTTGGACAAAATTGTAGGCTAATTTGATTGTAAACGGGCAAACGGACGAGACTCATTACTACGCAATGAGCTGACGAGATTTTAGCCGAATTCCTTCTCTAAGACCCTCTAATTTGCGATTTACCGCTTCTGTTAAGCTTTCGTTTCCTCGAGAAATCCGCTTAGGAAGTTCGAAATTCGATTCCGGTTCCATTTTATCGTATCCGAAGCATAATAATAGCTTTACATTCGTTATTTCCTTCTTCTTATTTTTTTTCTATTTTCTGGGAACATTTATCGATTTTTGTTGTCGTGAGCCGGTTCTGTGCGGAAGGGTATGACGCAGATTACTCCGGAGACGGTTAACTCATTAAAAACAATTATTTCGACTGTTTTATCCATAATTTACGTAAACGGTCGCGACACGAGGTCTTCCCAGGGAGGTCACCCATCCTAGCTCTGCCATCGCGCCAGAACGCTTAACTTCATGGTTATGATTGGGCGAGAGCAGTGCCGGGTGTTGTCCATCGCCGCCCGCTCCACACGTACTCGAGGGATATAAGAATAAACATCCCACTCAATGTCGGGTGCGATCATACCAGCACTAATGCACCGGATCCCATCAGAACTCCGAAGTTAAGCGTGCTTGGGCGAGAGCAGTACTAGGATGGGTGACCCCCTGGGAAGTCCTCGTGTTGCACCCCTTTTCGTGTTTTTCTATTTTTGATTACTTGTTGACAGACGATTTTCGGCTCAAATCATCTGAATCTCGATCGGGACCAGATAAGACATGTGAAATGAAAGTAGCTCGGGCACTGCCGGATTTGGACAAAATTGTAGGCTAATTTGATTGTAAACGGGCAAACGGACGAGACTCATTACTACGCAATGAGCTGACGAGATTTTAGCCGAATTCCTTCTCTAAGACCCTCTAATTTGCGATTTACCGCTTCTGTTAAGCTTTCGTTTCCTCGAGAAATCCGCTTAGGAAGTTCGAAATTCGATTCCGGTTCCATTTTATCGTATCCCAGGCATAATAATAGCTTTACATTCGTTATTTCCTTCTTCTTATTTTTTTTCTATTTTCTGGGAACATTTATCGATTTTTGTTGTCGTGAGCCGGTTCTGTGCGGAAGGGTATGACGCAGATTACTCCGGAGACGGTTAACTCATTAAAAACAATTATTTCGACTGTTTTATCCATAATTTACGTAAACGGTCGCGATACGAGGTCTTCCCAGGGAGGTCACCCATCCTAGCTCTGCCATCGCGCCAGAACGCTTAACTTCATGGTTATGATTGGGCGAGAGCAGTGCCGCGTGTTGTCCATCGCCGCCCGCTCCACACGTACTCGAGGGATATAAGAATAAACATCCCACTCAATGTCGGGTGCGATCATACCAGCACTAATGCACCGGATCCCATCAGAACTCCGAAGTTAAGCGTGCTTGGGCGAAAGCGCAGTACTAGGATGGGTGACCCCCTGGGAAGTCCTCTTGTTGCACCCCTTTTCGTGTTTTTCTATTTTTGATTACTTGTTGACAGACGATTTTCGGCTCAAATCATCTGAATCTCGATCGGGACCAGATAAGACATGTTAAATGAAAGTAGCTCGGGCACTGCCGGATTTGGACAAAATTGTAGGCTAATTTGATTGTAAACGGGCAAACGGACGAGACTCATTACTACGCAATGAGCTGACGAGATTTTAGCCGAATTCCTTCTCTAAGACCCTCTAATTTGCGATTTACCGCTTCTGTTAAGCTTTCGTTTCCTCGAGAAATCCGCTTAGGAAGTTCGAAATTCGATTCCGGTTCCATTTTATCGTATCCGAGGCATAATAATAGCTTTACATTCGTTATTTCCTTCTTCTTATTTTTTTTCTATTTTCTGGGAACATTTATCGATTTTTGTTGTCGTGAGCCGGTTCTGTGCGGAAGGGTATGACGCAGATTACTCCGGAGACGGTTAACTCATTAAAAACAATTATTTCGACTGTTTTATCCATAATTTACGTAAACGGTCGCGACTACGAGGTCTTCCCAGGGAGGTCACCCATCCTAGCTCTGCCATCGCGCCAGAACGCTTAACTTCATGGTTATGATTGGGCGAGAGCAGTGCCGCGTGTTGTCCATCGCCGCCCGCTCCACACGTACTCGAGGGATATAAGAATAAACATCCCACTCAATGTCGGGTGCGATCATACCAGCACTAATGCACCGGATCCCATCAGAACTCCGAAGTTAAGCGTGCTTGGGCGAAAGCGCAGTACTAGGATGGGTGACCCCCTGGGAAGTCCTCGTGTTGCACCCCTTTTCGTGTTTTTCTATTTTTGATTACTTGTTGACAGACGATTTTCGGCTCAAATCATCTGAATCTCGATCGGGACCAGATAAGACATGTTAAATGAAAGTAGCTCGGGCACTGCCGGATTTGGACAAAATTGTAGGCTAATTTGATTGTAAACGGGCAAACGGACGAGACTCATTACTACGCAATGAGCTGACGAGATTTTAGCCGAATTCCTTCTCTAAGACCCTCTAATTTGCGATTTACCGCTTCTGTTAAGCTTTCGTTTCCTCGAGAAATCCGCTTAGGAAGTTCGAAATTCGATTCCGGTTCCATTTTATCGTATCCGAGGCATAATAATAGCTTTACATTCGTTATTTCCTTCTTCTTATTTTTTTTCTATTTTCTGGGAACATTTATCGATTTTTGTTGTCGTGAGCCGGTTCTGTGCGGAAGGGTATGACGCAGATTACTCCGGAGACGGTTAACTCATTAAAAACAATTATTTCGACTGTTTTATCCATAATTTACGTAAACGGTCGCGATACGAGGTCTTCCCAGGGAGGTCACCCATCCTAGCTCTGCCATCGCGCCAGAACGCTTAACTTCATGGTTATGATTGGGCGAGAGCAGTGCCGCGTGTTGTCCATCGCCGCCCGCTCCACACGTACTCGAGGGATATAAGAATAAACATCCCACTCAATGTCGGGTGCGATCATACCAGCACTAATGCACCGGATCCCATCAGAACTCCGAAGTTAAGCGTGCTTGGGCGAAGAGCAAGTACTAGGATGGGTGACCCCCTGGGAAGTCCTCGTGTTGCACCCCTTTTCGTGTTTTTCTATTTTTGATTACTTGTTGACAGACGATTTTCGGCTCAAATCATCTGAATCTCGATCGGGACCAGATAAGACATGTTAAATGAAAGTAGCTCGGGCACTGCCGGATTTGGACAAAATTGTAGGCTAATTTGATTGTAAACGGGCAAACGGACGAGACTCATTACTACGCAATGAGCTGACGAGATTTTAGCCGAATTCCTTCTCTAAGACCCTCTAATTTGCGATTTACCGCTTCTGTTAAGCTTTCGTTTCCTCGAGAAATCCGCTTAGGAAGTTCGAAATTCGATTCGGTTCCATTTTATCGTATCCCAAGCATAATAATAGCTTTACATTCGTTATTTCCTTCTTCTTATTTTTTTTCTATTTTCTGGGAACATTTATCGATTTTTGTTGTCGTGAGCCGGTTCTGTGCGGAAGGGTATGACGCAGATTACTCCGGAGATGGTTAACTCATTAAAAACAATTATTTCGACTGTTTTATCCATAATTTACGTAAACGGTCGCGACACGAGGTCTTCCCAGGGAGGTCACCCATCCTAGCTCTGCCATCGCGCCAGAACGCTTAACTTCATGGTTATGATTGGGCGAGAGCAGTGCCGCGTGTTGTCCATCGCCGCCCGCTCCACACGTACTCGAGGGATATAAGAATAAACATCCCACTCAATGTCGGGTGCGATCATACCAGCACTAATGCACCGGATCCCATCAGAACTCCGAAGTTAAGCGTGCTTGGGCGAGAGCAGTACTAGGATGGGTGACCCCCTGGGAAGTCCTCGTGTTGCACCCTTTTTCGTGTTTTTCTATTTTTGATTACTTGTTGACAGACGATTTTCGGCTCAAATCATCTGAATCTCGATCGGACCAGATAAGACATGTGAAATGAAAGTAGCTCGGGCACTGCCGGATTTGGACAAAATTGTAGGCTAATTTGATTGTAAACGGGCAAACGGACGAGACTCATTACTACGCAATGAGCTGACGAGATTTTAGCCGAATTCCTTCTCTAAGACCCTCTAATTTGCGATTTACCGCTTCTGTTAAGCTTTCGTTTCCTCGAGAAATCCGCTTAGGAAGTTCGAAATTCGATTCTGGTTCCATTTTATCGTATCCAGAGCATAATAATAGCTTTACATTCGTTATTTCCTTCTTCTTATTTTTTTTCTATTTTCTGGGAACATTTATCGATTTTTGTTGTCGTGAGCCGGTTCTGTGCGGAAGGGTATGACGCAGATTACTCCGGAGACGGTTAACTCATTAAAAACAATTATTTCGACTGTTTTATCCATAATTTACGTAAACGGTCGCGACACGAGGTCTTCCCAGGGAGGTCACCCATCCTAGCTCTGCCATCGCGCCAGAACGCTTAACTTCATGGTTATGATTGGGCGAGAGCAGTGCCGCGTGTTGTCCATCGCCGCCCGCTCCACACGTACTCGAGGGATATAAGAATAAACATCCCACTCAATGTCGGGTGCGATCATACCAGCACTAATGCACCGGATCCCATCAGAACTCCGAAGTTAAGCGTGCTTGGGCGAGAGCAGTACTAGGATGGGTGACCCCCTGGGAAGTCCTCGTGTTGCACCCCTTTTCGTGTTTTTTCTATTTTTGATTACTTGTTGACAGACGATTTTGGCTCAAATCATCTGAATCTCGATCGAGACCAGATAAGACATGTGAAATGAAAGTAGCTCGGGCACTGCCGGATTTGGACAAAATTGTAGGCTAATTTGATTGTAAACGGGCAAACGGACGAGACTCATTACTACGCAATGAGCTGACGAGATTTTAGCCGAATTCCTTCTCTAAGACCCTCTAATTTGCGATTTACCGCTTCTGTTAAGCTTTCGTTTCCTCGAGAAATCCGCTTAGGAAGTTCGAAATTCGATTCTGGTTCCATTTTATCGTATCCCAAGAATAATAATAGCTTTACATTCGTTATTTCCTTCTTCTTATTTTTTTTCTATTTTCTGGGAACATTTATCGATTTTTGTTGTCGTGAGCCGGTTCTGTGCGGAAGGGTATGACGCAGATTACTCCGGAGACGGTTAACTCATTAAAAACAATTATTTCGACTGTTTTATCCATAATTTACGTAACGGTCGCGACACGAGGTCTTCCCAGGGAGGTCACCCATCCTAGCTCTGCCATCGCGCCAGAACGCTTAACTTCATGGTTATGATTGGGCGAGAGCAGTGCCGCGTGTTGTCCATCGCCGCCCGCTCCACACGTACTCGAGGGATATAAGAATAAACATCCCACTCAATGTCGGGTGCGATCATACCAGCACTAATGCACCGGATCCCATCAGAACTCCGAAGTTAAGCGTGCTTGGCGAGAGCAAGTACTAGGATGGGTGACCCCTGGGAAGTCCTCGTGTTGCACCCTTTTTCGTTTTTTTCTATTTTTGATTACTTGTTGACAGACGATTTTCGGCTCAAATCATCTGAATCTCGATCGGGACCAGATAAGACATGTGAAATGAAAGTAGCTCGGGCACTGCCGGATTTGGACAAAATTGTAGGCTAATTTGATTGTAAACGGGCAAACGGACGAGACTCATTACTACGCAATGAGCTGACGAGATTTTAGCCGAATTCCTTCTCTAAGACCCTCTAATTTGCGATTTACCGCTTCTGTTAAGCTTTCGTTTCCTCGAGAAATCCGCTTAGGAAGTTCGAAATTCGATTCTGGTTCCATTTTATCGTATCCCAGGCATAATAATAGCTTTACATTCGCTATTTTCTTCTTCTTATTTTTTTTTCTATTTTTGGGAACATTTAGCGATTTTTGTTGTCGTGAGCCGGTTCCGTGCGGAAAAGGATATGACGCAGATTACTCCGGAGACGTTTAACTCATTAAAAACAATTATTTCGACTGTTTTAGCTATATTTACGTAAACGGTCGCTACACGAGGACTTCCCAGGAGGTCACCCGTCCTAGCTCTGCTATCGCGCTAGAACGCTTAATTACATGGTTCTGATTGGGCGAGAGCAGTGCCGCGTGTTGTCCATCGTCGCCCGCTTCACACGTACTCGAGAGATATAAGAATAAAAATCGCACTCAATGTCTGGTGCGATCATACCAGCACTAATGCACCGGATCCCATCAGAACTCTGAATTTAAGCGTGCTTTGGCGAGAGCAGTACTAGGATGGGTGACCCCCTGGGAAGTCCTCGTGTTGCACCCATTTTCGTGTTTTTCTATTTTTGATTACTTGTTGACAGACGATTTTCGGCTCAAATCATCTGAATCTCGATCGGGACTAGATAAGACATGTGAAATGAAAGTAGCTCGGGCACTGCCGGATTTCGACAAAATTGTAGGCTAATTTGATTGTAAACTGGGCAAACGGACGAGACTCATTACTACGCAATAAGCTGCGAGATTTTAGCCGAATTCCTTCTCTAAGACCCTCTAATTTGCGATTTCCGCTTCTGTTAAGCTTCGTTTCCTCGAGAAATCCGCTTAGGAAGTTCGAAATTCGATTCCTGTTCCATTTTATCGTATCTCAAGCATAATAATAGCTTTACATTCGCTATTTTCTTCTTTTTATTTTTTTTTCTATTTTCTGGAACATTTAGCGATTTTTGTTGCCGTGAGCCGGTTCTGTGCGGAAGGGTATGACGCAGATTACTCCGGAGACGGTTAACTCATTAAAAACAATTATTTCGAATGTTTTATCCATAATTTACGTAAACGATCGCGACACGAGGACTTCCCAGGGAGGTCACCCATCCTAGCTCTGCCATCGCGCCAGAACGCTTAAATTCATGGTTCTGATTGGGCGAGATCAGTGCCGCGTGTTGTCCATCGTCGCCCGCTCCACTCGTACTCGAGAGATATAAGAATAAAAATCCCACTCAATGTCGGGTGCGATCATACCAACACTAATGCACCGGATCCCATTAGAACTCCAAAGTTAAGCGTGCTTGGGCGAGAGCAGTACTAGGATGGGTGACCCCCTGCTAAGTCCTCGTGATGCACCCCTTTTCTTGTTTTTCTATTTTTGATTACTTGTTGACAGACGATATTCGGCTCAAATCATCTGAATCTCGATCGAAACCATATAAGACATGTGAAATCAACGTAGCTCGGGCCCTACCGGATTTGGACAAAATTGTAGCCTAGTTTGATTGTAAACGGGCAAACGAACGAGACTCATTACTCCGCAATGAGCTGGCGAGATTTTAGCCGAATTCCTTCTCTAAGACCCTCTAATTTGCGATTTTCCGCTTCTGTTAAGCTTTCGTTTCATCGAGAAATCCTCTTAGGAAGTTCGAAATTCGATTCCTGTTCCATTTAATCGTATCTTAGGCATAATAATAGCTTTACATTCGCTATTTTCTTCTTTTTATTTTTTTCTATTTTCTGGGAACATTTAGCGATTTATATTGCCGTGAGCCGGTTCTGTGCGGAAGGGTGTGACAAAGATTACTTTGGAGATGGTTAACTCATTAAAAACAATTATTTCGACAGTTTTAGCCCTAATTTACGTAAACGGTGGCGACACGAGGACTTCCCAGGAAGGTGACCCATCCTAGCTCTGCCATCGCGCCAGAACGCTTAACTTCATGGTTCTTATTGAGCGAGAGCAGTGCCGCGTGTTGTCCATCGTCGCCCGCTCCACACGTACTCGAGAGATATAAGAATAAACTTCCCACTCAATATCGGGTGCGATCATACCAGCACTAATGCACCGGATCCCATCAGAACTCCGAAGTTAAGCATGCTTGGGCAAGAGTAGTACTAGGATGTCTGACCCCCTGGAAGTCCTCGTGTTGCACCCCTTTTCGTGTTTTTCTATTTTTGATTAATTGTTGACAGCCGATTTTCGGCTCAAATCATCTGAATCTCGATCGGGACCAAATAAGACATGTGAAATCAACGTAGCTCGGGCACTGCCGGATTTGGACAAAATTGTAGGCTAATTTGATTGTAAACGAGCAAACGACCGAGAATCATTACTCCGAAATGAGCTGGCGAGATTTTAGGCGAATTCCATCTCTAAACCTCTAATTTGCGACTTTCCGCTTCTGTTAAGCTTCCGTTTCCTCGAGAAATCTGCTTAGGAAGTTCGAAATTCGTTTCCTGTTCCATTTTATCGTATCTCAGGCATAATAATAGCTTTACATTCGCTATTTTCTTCTTCTTATTTTCTTTCTATTTTCTGGGAACATTTAGCGATTTTTGTTGCTGTGAGCCGGTTCTGTGTGGAAGGGTATGACGCAGATTACTCCGGAGACGGTTAACTCATTAAAACAATTATTTCGACTGTTTTAGCCATAATTTACGTAAACGGTCGGGACACAATGACTTCCCAGGAAGGTCACCCATCCTAGCTCGGCCATCGCGCCAGAACGCTTAACTTCATAGTTCTGATTGGGCGAGTGCAGTGCCGCGTGTTGTCCATCGTCGCCCGCTCCACACGTACTAGAGAGATATAAGAATAAACATCCCACTCAATGTCGGGTGCGATCATACCTGCACTAATGCACCGGATCCAATCAGAACTCCGAAGTTAAGCGTGCTTGGGCAAGAGCAGTACTAGGATGGGTAAACAAGCAAATGACTGAGACTCAATGCTACGCAATGAGCTGGCGAGATTTTAGCCGAATTCCTTCTCTAAGACCCTCTAATTTGCGATTTTCCGCTTCTGTTAATAGCTTTACATTCGCTATTTTCTTCTTCTTATTTTTTTTATATTTTTAAGAATATTTAGCGATTTTTGTTGTCGTGAGCCGGTTCTGTGCGGAAAAGAGTATGACGCAGATTACTCCGAGTCGGTTAACTCATTAAAAACAATTATTTCGACTGCTTTAGCTATAAATTACGTAAACGGTCGCGACACGAGGACTTCCCATGGAGGTCACCCATCCTAGCTCTGCCATCGCGCCAGAACGCTTAACTTCATGGTTCTGATTTGGCGAGAGCAGTGTCGCGTGTTGTCCATCGTCGCCCGCTTCACACGTACTCGAGAGATATAAGAATAAAAATCCCACTCAATTTCGGGTGCGATCATACCTGCAATAATGCACCGGATCCCATCAGAACTCCGAAGTTAAGCGTGCTTGGGCGAGAGCAGTACTAGGATGGGTGACCCCCTGTGAAGTCCACTTGTTGTACCCCTTTTCGTGTTTTTCTATTTTTGATTACTTGTTGACATACGATTTTCGGCTCAAATCATCTGAATCTCGATCGGGACCAGATAAGACATGTGAAATCAACTTATCTCGGGCACTGCCGGATTTTGACAAAATTGTAGCCGAATTTGATTGTAAACGGACAAACGAATGAGACTCATTACTCTGCAATGAGCTGCGAGATTTTAGCCGAATTCCTTCTCTAAGACTCTCTAATTTGCGATTTTTCGCTTCTTTTAAGCTTCCGTTTCCTCAAGAAATCCGCTTAGGAAGTTCGAAATTAGATTCCTGTTCCATTTTATGGTATCTCAGTTATAATTACAGCTTAACATTCGCTATTTTCTTCTTCTTATTTTTTTTTCTATTTTCTCGGAACATTTAGCGATTTTTGTTGCCGTGAGCCGATTCTGTGCGGAAGGGTATGACGCAGATTACTCCGGAGACGGTTAACTCATTAAAAACAATTATTTCGACTGTTTTAGCCATAATTTACGTAAATGGTCGCGACACGAGGACTTCCCAGAAAGGTCACCCATTCTAGCTCTACCATCGCGCTAAAACGCTTAACTTCATGGTTCTGATTGGGCGAGAGCAGTGCCGCGTGTTGTCCATCGTCGCCCACTCCACACGTATTCGAGAGATATAAGAATAAAAATCCCACTCAATGTCGGGTGCGATCATACCAGCACTAATGCATCGGATCCCATCAGAACTCCGAAGTTAAGCGTGCTTGGGCGAGAGCAGTACTAGGATGGCTGACCCCCTGGTAAGTCTTCATGATGCACCCCTTTTCGTGTTTTTCTATTTTTGATTACTTGTGTATAGACGATTTTCGGCTCAAATCCTCTGAATCTCGATCGTGACCAGATAAGACATGTGAAATCAACGTAGCTCGGGCACTACCGGATTTGGACAAAATTGTAGCCTAGTTTGATTGTAAACGGGCAAACGAACGAGACTCATTACTCCGCAATGAGCTGGCGAGATTTTAGCCGAATTCCTTCTCTAAGACACTCTAATTTGCGATTTTCCGCTTCTGTTAAGCTTCCGTTTCATCGAGAAATCCGCTTAGGAAGTTCGAAATTCGATTCCTGTTCCATTTTATCATATCTTAAGCATTATAATAGCTTTACATTCGCTTTTTTCTTCTACTTATTTTTTTCTATTTTCTGGGAACATTTAGCGATTTATATTGCCGTGAGCCGGTTCTGTGCGGAAGGGTGTGACGCAGATTACTCCGGAGATGGTTAACTCATTAAAAACAATTATTTCGACTGTTTTACCCATAATTTACGTAAACGGTCGCGACACAAGGACTTCCAGGAAGGTCACCCATCCTAGCTCGGCCATCGCGCCAGAACGCTTAACTTCATGGTTTTGATTTGGCGAGAGCAGTGCCGCGTGTTGTCCATCGTCGCCCGCTCCACACGTACTCGAAAGATATAAGATTAAAAATCCACTCAATGTCGGGTGCGATCATACTAGCACTAATGCACCGGATCCCATCAGAACTTCGAATGTAAGCGTACTTGGGCGAGAGCAGTACTAGGATGGGTGACCCCGTGGGAAGTCATCGTATTGTTCCCCTTTTCGTGTTTTTCTATTTTTGATTACTTGTTGACAGGCGATTTTCGGCTCAAATCATCTAAATCTCGATCGGGACCAGATAAGACATGTGAAATCAACGTAGCTCGGGCACTGTCGGATTTGGACAAATTGTGGGCTAATTTGATTGTAAACGGGCAAACGAACGAGACTCATTACTCCGCAATGAGATGGAGGATTTTAGCCGAATTCCTTCTCTAAGACCCTCTAATTTGCGATTTTCCGCTTCTGTTAAGCTTCCGTTTCCTCGAGAATCCGCTTAGGAAGTCCAAAATTCGATTCCGGTTCCATTTATCGTATCCCAGGCATAATAATAGCTTTACATTTGCTATTTTCTTATTCTTATTTTTTTTTCTATTTTCTAGGAACATTTAGCGATTTTTGTTGTCGTGAGCCGGTTCTGTGCGGAAGGGTATGACGCAGATTACTCCGGAGAAGGTTAACTCATTAAAAACAATTATTTCGACTGTTTTAGCCATAATTTACGTAAACGGTCGCGACAAGAGGACTTCCCAGGGAGGTCACCCATCCTAGCTCTGCCATCGCGCCAGAACGCTTAACTTCATGGTTCTGATTGGGCGAGAGCAGTGCCGCGTGTTGTCCATCGCCGCCCGCTCCACACATACTCAAGGGATATAAAAATAAACATCCCACTCAATGTCAGGTGCGATCATACCAGGATTAATGCACCGGATCCCCTCAGAACTCCGAAGTTAAGCGTTCTTGGACGAGAGCTATACTAGGATGGGTGACCCCTTGGGAATTCCTCGTGTTGTATCCCTTTTCTTGTTTTTCTATTTTTGATTAATTGTTGACAGACGATTTTCGGCTCAAATCATCTGAATTTCGATCGTGACCAGATAAGACATGTGAAATCAAAGTAGCTCAGGCACTGCCGGATTTGAACAAAATTGTAGCCTAATTTGATTGTAAACGGGCAAACGAACGAGACTCATTACTTCGCAATGAGCTGGCGAGATTTTAGCCGAATTCCTTCTCTAAGACCCTCTAATTTGCGATTTTCCGCTTCTGTTAAGCTTCCGTCTCCTCGAGAAATCCGCTTAGGAAGTCCAAAATTCGATTCCGGTTCCATTTTATCGTATCCCAGGCATAATAATAGCTTTACATTCGCTATTTTCTTATTCTTATTTTTTTTCTATTTTCTAGGAACATTTAGCGATTTTTGTTGTCGTGAGCCGGTTCTGTGCGGAAGGGTATGATGCAGATTACTCCGGAGATGGTTAACTCATTAAAAACAATTATTTCGACTGTTTTAGCCATAATTTACGTAAACGGTCGCGACAGGAGGACTTCCTAGGGAGGTCACCCATCCTAGCTCTGCCATCGCGCCAGAACGCTTAACTTCATGGTTCTGATTGGGCGAGAGCAGTGCCGCGTGTTGTCCATCGCCGCCCGCTCCACACATACTCGAGGGATATAAGAATAAACATCCCACTCAATGTCAGGTGCGATCATACCAACATTAATGCACCGGATCCCCTCAGAACTCCGAAGTTAAGCGTGCTTGGACGAGAGCTGTACTAGGCTGTGTGACCTCTTGGGATTTCCTCGTGTTGCACCCCTTTTCGTGTTTTTCTATTTTTGATTAAATGTTGACAGACGATTTTCGGCTCAAATCATCTGAATCTCGATCGGGACCAAATAAGACATGTGAAATCAAAGTAGCTCAGGCACTGCCGGATTTGGACAAAATTGTAGCCTAATTTGATTGTAAACGGGAAAACGAACGAGACTCATTACTCCGCAATGAGCTGGCGAGATTTTAGCCGAATTCCTTCTCTAAGACCCTCTAATTTGCGATTTTCCGCTTTTGTTAAGCTTCCGTTTCCTCGAGAAATCCGCTTAGGAAGTCTGAAATTCGATTCAGGTTCCATTTTATCGTATCACAGGCATAATAATAGCTTTACATTCGCTATTTTCTTATTCTTATTTTTTTTTCTATTTTTTGGGAGCATTTAGCGATTTTTGTTGTCGTGAGCCGGTTCTGCGCGGAAGGGTATGACGCCGATTACTCCGGAGATGGTTAACTCATTTGAAACAATTATTTCGGCTGTTTTAGCCATAATTTACGTAAACCGTCTAGACACGAGGACTTCCCAGGGAGGTCACCCATCCTATCTCTGCCATCGCGCCAGAATGATTAACTTCATGGTTCTGATTGGGATAGAGTAGTGCCGCGTGTTGTCAATCGCCGCCTGCTCCAAACGTACACGAGGGATAAAAGAATAAACATCCCACTCAAGGTCGGGTGCGATCATACCAGCACTAATGCACCGGATCCCATCAGAACTCCGAAGTTAAGTGTGCTTGGGCGAGTGCAGTACCAGGATGGGTGAGCCCCTTGGAATTCCTCGTGTTGCACCTCTTTTCGTGTTTTTCTATTTTTGATTAATTGTTGACAGACGATTTTTGGCTCAAATCATCTGAATCTCGATCAGGACCAGATAAGACATGTGAAATCAACTTATCTCGGGCACTGCCGGATTTTGACAAAATTGTAGCCGAATTTGATTGTAAACGGACAAACGAATGAGACTCATTACTCTGCAATGAGCTGGCGAGATTTTAGCCGAATTCCTTCTCTAAGACCCTCTAATTTGCGATTTTCCGCTTCTGTTAAGCTTCTGTTTCCTCGAGAAATACGCTTAGGAAGTTCGAAATTCGATTCCGGTTCCATTTTATCGTATCCCAGGCATAATAATAGCTTTACATTCGCTATTTTCTTCTTCTTATTTTTTTCTATTTTTTGGTAACATTTAGCAATTTTTTTTGTCGTGAGCCGGTTCTGTGTGGAATGGTATGACGCAGATTACTCCGGAGACGGTTAACTCATTAAAAAAAATTATTTTCGACTGTTTTATCCATAATTTACGTAAACGGTCGTGACACGAGGACTTCCCAGGGAGGTCACCCAACCTAGCTCGGCCATCGCGCCAGAACGCTTAACTTCATAGTTTTGATTGGGCGAGAGCAGTGCCGCGTGTTGTCCATCGCCACCCGCTCCACACGTACTCGAGGGATATAAGAATAAACATCCCACTCAATGTCGGGTGCGATCTTACCAGCACTAATGCACCGGATCCCATCAGAACTCCGAAGTTATATGTGCTTGGGCGAGAGCAGTACTAGGATGAGTGACCCCCTGGGCTGTCCTCGTGTTGCACCCCTTTTCTTGTTTTTCTATTTTTGATTACTTGTTAACAGACGATTTTCGGCTCAAATCATCTAAATCTCGATCGGGACCAGATAAGACATGTGAAATCAACGTAGCTCGGGCGCTGCCGAATTTGGACAAAATTGTATCCTAATTTGATTGTAAACGGGCAAACGAACGAGACTCATTACATCGCAATGAGCTGGCGAGATTTTAGCCAAATTCCTTCTCTAAGACCCTCTAATTTGCGATTTTCCGATTCTTTTAAGCTTCCGTTTCCTCGAGAAATCCGCTTAGGAAGTCCAAAATTCGATTACGGCTCCATTTTATCGTATCCAAGGCATAATAATAGCTTTACATTCGCTATTTTCTTATTCTTATTTTTTTTCTATTTTCTGGGAACATTTAACGATTTTTGTTGTCGTGAGCCGGTTCTGGGCGGAAGGGTATGATGCATATTACTCCGGAGATGGTTAACTCATTGAAAACAATTATTTCGACTGATTTAGCCATAATTTACGTAAACGGTCGCGACACGAGGACTTCCTGGGGAGGTCACCCATCCTTGCTCTGCCATCGCGCCAGAACGCTTAACTTCATGGTTCTGATTGGGCGAGTGCAGAGCCGCGTGTTGTCCATCGCCGCCCGCTCCACACATACTCGAGGGATATAAGAATAAACATCCCACTCAATGTCGGTTGCGATCATACCAGCACTAATGCGAAAAAATTGTAGCCGAATTTGAAATCAACTTATCTCGGACACTGCCGGATTTGGAAAAAATCAATGTATCTCGGACACTGCCGGATTTGGAAAAAATTGTAGCCGAATTTGATTGTAAACAGACAAACGAACGAGACTCATTACTCCGCAATGAGCTGGCGAGATTTTAGCCGAATTCCTTCTCTAAGACCCTCTAATTTGCGATTTTTCGCTTCTGTTAAGCTTCCGTTTCCTCGAGAAATCCGCTTAGAAAGTCCGAAATTCGATTCCTGTTCTATTTTATTGTAAGATTTTAACCGAATTCCTTTTTTTTCTATTTTTTGGGAGCATTTAGCGATTTTTGTTGTCGTGAACCGGTTTTGCGCGGAATGGTATGACGCAAATTACTCCAGAGACGGTTAACTCATTAAAAAAATTTATTTTCGACTGTTTTATACATAATTTACGTAAACGGTCGCGACACGAGCACTTCCCAAGGAGGTCACCCATCAACTTCATGGTTTTGATTACTTGTTGACAGACGATTTTCAGCTCAAATCATCTGAATCTCGATCGTGACCAGATAAGACATGTGAAATTAACGTAGCTCGGGCACTGCCGGATTTAGACAAAATTGTAGGCTAATTTTATTGTAAATGGGCAAAACAACGAGACCCATTGCTCCGCAATGAGCTGGCGAAATTTTACGCTTCTGTTAAGCTTTCGTTTTCTCGAGAAATCCGCTTAGGAAGTTCGAAATTCGATTCCGGTTCCATTTTATCGTATACGAGGCATAATTATAGCTTTACATTCGCTATTTTATTCTTCTTAATTTTTTCTATTTTTTTTGGAACATTTATCGATTTTTGTTGTAGTGAGCTGGTTCTGTGCGGAAGAGTATGAAGCAGATTACTCCGGAGACGGTTAACTCATTAAAAACAATAATTTCGACTGTTTTATCCATAATTTACGTAAACGGTCGCGACACGAGGACTTCCCATGGAGGTCACCCATCCTAGCTCTGCCATCGCGCCAGAATGCTTAACTTCATGGTTCTGATTGGGCGAGAGCAGTGCCGCGTGTTATCCATCGCCGCCAGCTCCACACATACTCGAGGGATATAAGAATAAACATCCTACTCAATGTCAGGTGCGATCATACAATCACTAATGCTCCACATCCCCTCAGCACTTCGAAGTTAAGCGTGCTTGGGCGAGAGCAGTACTAGGATGGGTGACCCCCTGGGAAGTCCTTGTGTTGCACTCTTTTTCGTGTTTTTCTATTTTTGATTATTTGTTGTCAGACGATTTTCGGCTCAAATCATCTGAATCTCGATCGTGACCAGATAAGACATGTGAAATCAACGTAGCTCGGGCACTGCCGGATTTGGAAAATATTGTAGGCTAATTTAATTGTAAACGGGCAAACGAACGAGACTAATTACTCAGCAATGAGGTGGCGAGATTTTAGCCAAATTCCTTCTCTAAGACCCTTTAATTTGCGATTTTCCGCTTCTGTTCAGCTTCCGTTTCCTCGAGAAATCGGCTTAGGAAGTCCGAAATTTGATTCCGGTTCCATTTTATCGTATCCCAAGCATAATAATATCTTTACATTCGCTATTTTCTTATTCTTATTTTTTTTTCTATTTTCTGGGAACATTTAGCGATTTTTGTTGTCATGAGCCGGTTTTGTGCGGAAGGGTATGACGCAGATTACTCCAGAGACGGTTAACTCATTAAAAACAATTATTTCTACTGTTTTAGCCATAATTTACGTAAACGGTCGCGACACGAGAACTTCCCAGGGATGTCACTCATCCTAGCTCTGCAATCGCGCCAGAACGCTTAACTTCATGGTTCTGTTGGGCGAGAGCAGTGCCGCGTGTTGTCCATCGCCGCCCGCTTCACTCGTACTCGAAGGATATGAGAATAAACATCCCACTCAATGTCAGGTGCGATCATACCATCACTAATGCACCGGATCCCATCAGAACACCCCCTGGGAAGTCCTCGTGTTGCACCCTTTTTCGTGTTTTCCTATTTTTGATTACCTGTTGACAGACGATTTTCGGCTCAAATCATCTGAATCTCGATCGGGACAAGATAAAACATGTGAAATCAACGTAGCTCGGGCACTGCCGGATTTGGACAAAATTGTAGCCTAATTTGATTGTAAACGGGCAAACGAACGAGACTCATTGCGGACTGGCGAGATTTTAGCCGAATTTCATCTCTAAGACCCTCTAATTTGCGATTTTCCGCTTCTGTTAAGCTTCCGTTTCCTCGAAAAATCTGCTTAGGAAGTTCGAAATTCGACTCCGGTTCCATTTTATCATATCTCAGGCATAATAATAGCTTTACATTCGCTATTTTTCTATTCTTATTTTTTTTCTATTTTCTCGAAACATTTATCGATTTTTGTTATCGTTAGCCGGTTCTGTGCGGAAGGGTATGACACAGATTACTCCGGAGACGGTAAACTCATTAAAAACAATTATTTCGTCTGTTTTAGCCATAATTTACGTAAACGGTCGCGACACGAGGACTTCCCGGTAGGTGAACCATCCTAGCTCTGCCATTGCGCCAGAACGCTTCATTTCATGGTTCTGATTGGGCGAGAGCAGTGCCGCTTGTTGTCTATCGTCGCCCGCTACACACGTACTCGAGGGATATAAGAATAAACAACCCACTGAATGTCGGGTGCGATCATACCAGCACTAATGCACCGGATACCATTAGAACTTCGAAGTTAAGCATGCTTGGGCGAGACCAGTACTAGGATGGGCGACCCCCTGGGAAGTCATCGTGTTGCACCCCTTTTGTTTTTTTCTATTTTTGATAACTTGTTGACAGACGATTTTCGGCTCAAATCATCTGAATCTCGATCGGAACCAGATAAGACATGTGAAATCAACGTGGCTCAGGCACTGCCGGATTTGGACAAAATTGTAGGCTAATTTGATTGTAAACAGGCAAACGAACGAGGACTCATTACTCCGCAATGAGCTGGCGAGATTTTAGCCGAATTTGTTCTTTAAGACCCTCTAATTTGCGATTTTCCGCTTCTGTTAAACTTTCGTTTCCTCGAGAAATCTGCTTAGAAAGTCGAAATTCGATTCCAGTTCCATTTTATCGTATCTCAGGCATACTAATAGCTTTACATTCGCTTTTTTCTTATTCTTATTTTTTTTTCTATTTTCTGAGAAATTTAGCGATTTTTGTTGTCGTGAGCCGGTTCTGTGCGGAAGGGTATGACGCAGATTACTCCGGAGACGGTTAACTCATTAAAAACAATTATTTCGATTTTTTTAGCCATAATTTACGTAAACGATCGTGACACGAGGACTTCCCAGGAGGTCCATCCTTGCTCTGCCATCGCGCCAGAATGCTTAACTTCATGGTTCTGATTGGGCGAGAGCAGTCCCGCGTGTTGTCCATCGCCGCCAGCTCCACACGTACTCAAGGGATATAAGAATAAACATCCCACACAATGTCGGGTTTGATCATACCAGCACTAATGCACAAGATCCCATCAGAACTCCGAAGTTCAGCGTGCTTGGACGAGAGCAATACTAGGATGGGTGACCCCCTGGGAAGTCCTCGTGTTGCACCACTTTTGGTGTTTTTCTATTTTTGATTACTTGTTGACAGACGATTTTCGGCTCAAATCATCTGAATCTCGATCGGGACCAGATAAGACATGTGAAATTAACGTAGCTCGGGCACTGCCTTATTTGGACAAAATTGTAAGGATAGTTTGTTTGTAAACGGCCAAACGAACGAGACTCATTGCTCCGCAATGAGCTGGCGAGATTTTAGCCGAATTGCTTCTCTAAGACCCTCTAATTTGCGATTTTCCGCTTCTGTTAAACTTCCGTTTCCTCGAGAAATCCGTTTAAGAAGTCCGAAATTCGATTCCGATTCCATTTTATCGTATCCCAAGCATAATAATAGCTTTACATTCGCTATTTTCTTATTCTTATTTTTTTTCTATTTTCTGGGAACATTTAGCGATTTTTGTTGTCGTGAGCCGATTCTATGCGGAAGGGTATGATGCAGATTACTCCGGAGACGGTTAACTCATTAAAAACAATTATTTCTACTGTTTTAGCCATAATTTACGTAAACGGTCGCGACACGAGGACTTCCCATGGAGGTCACCCATCCTAGCTCTGCAATCGCGCCAGAACGCTTAACTTCATGGTTCTGTTGGGCTGAGAGCAGTGCCGCGGGTTGTCCATCGCCGCCCGCCTCCACTCGTACTCGAGGGATATAAAAATAAACATCCCACTCAATGTCGGGTGAGATCATACCAGCACTAATGCACCGGATACCATCAGAACTCAAAAGTTAAGCGTGCTTGGGCGAGAGCAGTACTAGATGGGTGACCCCTTGGGAAGTCCTCATATTGTACCTCTTTTCGTGTTTTTCTATTTTTGATTAATTGTTGACAGACGATTTTCGGCTCAAATCATCTGAATCTCGATCGAGACAAGATAAGACATGTAAATCAATGTAGCTCGGGCACTGTCGGATTTGGACAAATTGTAGCCTAATTTGATTGTAAACGGGGCAAACGAACGAGACACATTGCTGCGCAATGAGCTGGCGAGATTTTAATCGAATTCCTTCCTCTAAGACCCTCTAATTTGCGATTTTCCACTTCTGTAAGTTTCCGTTTCCTCGAGAAATCCGCTTAGAAGTCCGAAATTCGATTCCGATTCCATTTTATCGTATCTCAAGCATAATAATAGCTAAACATTCGCGATTTTTGTTGTCGTGAGCCGGTTCTGTGCGGAAGGGTATGACGCAGATTACTCCGGAGACGGTTAATTCATTAAAAACAATTATTTCTACTGTTTTAACCATAATTTACGTAAACGGTCGCGACACAAGGATTTCCTAGGGAGGTCACCCATCCTAGCTCTGCAATCGTGCCAGAACCCTTAACTTTATGGTTCTGTTGGGCGAGAGCAGTGCTGCGTGTTGTCCATCGCCGCCCGCTCCACTCGTACTCGAGGGATATAAGAATAAACATCTCACTCAATGCCGGGTGCGATCATACGAGCACTAATGCACCGGATCCCATAAGAACTCCGAAGTTAAGCGTGCTTGGGCGAGAGCAGTACTAGAAGGGGGACCCTCTGGGAAGTTCTCTGTTGCACCCCTTTTCGTGTTTTTTCTATTTTAGATTACCTGTTGACAGACGATTTTCGGATCAAATCATCTGAATCTCGATCTGGACCAGATAAGACATGTGAATCAACGTAGCTCGGGCACTGTCGATTTTAGACAACATTGTAGCGTAATTTTATTGTAAACGGGCAAACGAACGAGACTCATTGCGGACTGGCGAGATTTTAGCCGAATTTCTTCTCTAAGACCCTCTAATTTGCGATTTTCCGCTTCTGTTAAGCTTCCGTTTCCTCGAGAAATCTGCTTAGGAAGTCCGAAATTCGATTCTGGTTCCATTTTAACGTATCGCAGGCATAATAATAGATTTACATTCGCTATTTTCTTATTCTTATTTTTTTTTCTATTTTCTGGGAACATTTAGCGATTTTTGTGGTCGTGAGCCGGTTTTGGTGCGGAAGGTATGACACAGATTACTCCGGAGACGGTTAACTCATTAAAAACAATTATTTCGACTGTTTTAGCTATAATTTACGTAAACGGTCGTGACACGAGACTTCCTTGAGGAGGTCACCCATCCTAGCTCTGCCATCTCGCCAGAACGCTTAACTTCATGGTTTGATGGGCGAGAGCAGTTGCTGGCGTGTTGTCCATCGCCGCCCGCTCCACACG
>NW_027460136.1:0-25589 GCF_025594145.1 Primulina tabacum
TGAAATGAAATTAGCTCGGCATACGCCGGATTTGGACAAAATTGTAGGCTAATTTGATTGTAAAACGGGCAAAAACGGACGAGACTCATTACTACGCAATGAGCTGACGAGATTTTAGCCGAATTCCTTCTAGACCCTCTAATTGCGATTTAAACGCTTCTGTTAAGCTTTCGTTTCCTCGAGAAATCTTCATCGAAGTTCGAAATCGCTTAGGAAGTTCGAAATTCGATTCCGGTTCCATTTTATCGTATCCCAGGCATAATAATAGCTTTACATTCGTTATTTCCTTCTTCTTATTTTTTTTTCTATTTTCTGGGAACATTTATCGATTTTGTTGTCTGAGCCGGTTCTGTCGTGTGCGGAAGGGTATGACGCAGATTACTCCGGAGACGGTTAACTCATTAAAACAATTATTTCGATGTTTTATCATAATTTACGTAACGGTCGCGACACGAGGTCTTCCCAGGGAGGTCACCCATCCTAGCTCTGCCATCGCGCCAGAACGCTTAACTTCATGGTTATGATTGGGCGAGAGCAGTGCCGCGTGTTGTCCATCGCCGCCCGCTCCACACGTACTCGAGGGATATAAGAATAAACATCCCACTCAATGTCGGGTGCGATCATACCAGCACTAATGCACCGGATCCCATCAGAACTCCGAAGTTAAGCTTGCTTGGGCGAGAGCAGTACTAGGATGGGTGATCCCCTGGGAAGTCCTCGTGTTGCACCCTTTTCGTGTTTTTCTATTTTTGATTACTTGTTGACAGACGATTTTCGGCTCAAATCATCTGAATCTCGATCGGGACCAGATAAGACATGTGAAATGAAAGTAGCTCGGGCACTGCCGGATTTGGACAAAATTGTAGGCTAATTTGATTGTAAACGGGCAAACGGACGAGACTCATTACTACGCAATGAGCTGACGAGATTTTAGCCGAATTCCTTCTCTAAGACCCTCTAATTTGCGATTTACGCTTCTGTTAAGCTTTCGTTTCCTCGAGAAATCCGCTTAGGAAGTTCGAAATTCGATTCCGGTTCCATTTTATCGTATCCCAGGCATAATAATAGCTTTACATTCGTTATTTCCTTCTTCTTATTTTTTTTCTATTTTCTGGGAACATTTATCGATTTTGTTGTCGTGAGCCGGTTCTGTGCGGAAGGGTATGACGCAGATTACTCCGGAGACGGTTAACTCATTAAAAACAATTATTTCGACTGTTTTATCCATAATTTACGTAAACGGTCGCGACACGAGGTCTTCCCAGGGAGGTCACCCATCCTACCTCTGCCATCGCGCCAGAACGCTTAACTTCATGGTTATGATTGGGCGAGAGCAGTGCCGCGTGTTGTCCATCGCCGCCCGCTCCACACGTACTCGAGGGATATAAGAATAAACATCCCACTCAATGTCGGGTGCGATCATACCAGCACTAATGCACCGGATCCCATCAGAACTCCGAAGTTAAGTGCTTGGGCGAGAGCAGTACTAGGATGGGTGACCCCTGGGAAGTCCTCGTGTTGCACCCTTTTCGTGTTTTTCTATTTTTGATTACTTGTTGACAGACGATTTTCGGCTCAAATCATCTGAATCTCGATCGGGACCAGATAAGACATGTGAAATGAAAGTAGCTCGGGCACTGCCGGATTTGGACAAAATTGTAGGCTAATTTGATTGTAAACGGGCAAACGGACGAGACTCATTACTACGCAATGAGCTGACGAGATTTTAGCCGAATTCCTTCTCTAAGACCCTCTAATTTGCGATTTAACGCTTCTGTTAAGCTTTCGTTTCCTCGAGAAATCCGCTTAGGAAGTTCGAAATTCGATTCCGGTTCCATTTTATCGTATCCCAGGCATAATAGCTTTACATTCGTTTTTCTTCTTCTTTTTTTTTCTATTTTCTGGGAACATTTATCGATTTTGTTGTCGTGAGCCGGTTCTGTGCGGAAGGGTATGACGCAGATTACTCCGGAGACGGTTAACTCATTAAAAACAATTATTTCGACTGTTTTATCCATAATTTACGTAAACGGTCGCGACACGAGGTCTTCCCAGGGAGGTCACCCATCCTAGCTCTGCCATCGCGCCAGAACGCTTAACTTCATGGTTATGATTGGGCGAGAGCAGTGCCGCGTGTTGTCCATCGCCGCCCGCTCCACACGTACTCGAGGGATATAAGAATAAACATCCCACTCAATGTCGGGTGCGATCATACCAGCACTAATGCACCGGATCCCATCAGAACTCCGAAGTTAAGCGTGCTTGGGCGAGAGCAGTACTAGGATGGGTGACCCCTGGGAAGTCCTCGTGTTGCACCCTTTTCGTGTTTTTCTATTTTTGATTACTTGTTGACAGACGATTTTCGGCTCAAATCATCTGAATCTCGATCGGGACCAGATAAGACATGTGAAATGAAAGTAGCTCGGGCACTGCCGGATTTGGACAAAATTGTAGGCTAATTTGATTGTAAACGGGCAAACGGACGAGACTCATTACTACGCAATGAGCTGACGAGATTTTAGCCGAATTCCTTCTCTAAGACCCTCTAATTTGCGATTTACGCTTCTGTTAAGCTTTCGTTTCCTCGAGAAATCCGCTTAGGAAGTTCGAAATTCGATTCCGGTTCCATTTTATCGTATCCCAGGCATAATAATAGCTTTACATTCGTTATTTCCTTCTTATTTTTTTTTCTATTTTCTGGGAACATTTATCGATTTTTGTTGTCGTGAGCCGGTTCTGTGCGGAAGGGTATGACGCAGATTACTCCGGAGACGGTTAACTCATTAAAAACAATTATTTCGACTGTTTTATCCATAATTTACGTAAACGGTCGCGACACGAGGTCTTCCCAGGGAGGTCACCCATCCTACCTCTGCCATCGCGCCAGAACGCTTAACTTCATGGTTATGATTGGGCGAGAGCAGTGCCGCGTGTTGTCCATCGCCGCCCGCTCCACACGTACTCGAGGGATATAAGAATAAACATCCCACTCAATGTCGGGTGCGATCATACCAGCACTAATGCACCGGATCCCATCAGAACTCCGAAGTTAAGCGTGCTTGGGCGAGAGCAGTACTAGGATGGGTGACCCCTGGGAAGTCCTCGTGTTGCACCCTTTTCGTGTTTTTCTATTTTTGATTACTTGTTGACAGACGATTTTCGGCTCAAATCATCTGAATCTCGATCGGGACCAGATAAGACATGTGAAATGAAAGTAGCTCGGGCACTGCCGGATTTGGACAAAATTGTAGGCTAATTTGATTGTAAACGGGCAAACGGACGAGACTCATTACTACGCAATGAGCTGACGAGATTTTAGCCGAATTCCTTCTCTAAGACCCTCTAATTTGCGATTTACGCTTCTGTTAAGCTTTCGTTTCCTCGAGAAATCCGCTTAGGAAGTTCGAAATTCGATTCCGGTTCCATTTTATCGTATCCCAGGCATAATAATAGCTTTACATTCGTTATTTCCTTCTTCTTTTTTTTTCTATTTTCTGGGAACATTTATCGATTTTGTTGTCGTGAGCCGGTTCTGTGCGGAAGGGTATGACGCAGATTACTCCGGAGACGGTTAACTCATTAAAAACAATTATTTCGACTGTTTTATCCATAATTTACGTAAACGGTCGCGACACGAGGTCTTCCCAGGGAGGTCACCCATCCTAGCTCTGCCATCGCGCCAGAACGCTTAACTTCATGGTTATGATTGGGCGAGAGCAGTGCCGCGTGTTGTCCATCGCCGCCCGCTCCACACGTACTCGAGGGATATAAGAATAAACATCCCACTCAATGTCGGGTGCGATCATACCAGCACTAATGCACCGGATCCCATCAGAACTCCGAAGTTAAGCGTGCTTGGGCGAGCAGTACTAGGATGGGTGACCCCTGGGAAGTCCTCGTGTTGCACCCTTTTCGTGTTTTTCTATTTTTGATTACTTGTTGACAGACGATTTTCGGCTCAAATCATCTGAATCTCAATCGGGACCAGATAAAACATGTGAAATGAAAGTAGCTCGGGCACTGCCCGATTTGGACAAAATTGTAGGCTAATTTGATTGTAAACGGGCAAACGGACGAGACTCATTACTACGCAATGAGCTGACGAGATTTTAGCCGAATTCCTTCTCTAAGACCCTCTAATTTGCGATTTACGCTTCTGTTAAGCTTTCGTTTCCTCGAGAAATCCGCTTAGGAAGTTCGAAATTCGATTCCGGTTCCATTTTATCGTATCCCAGGCATAATAATAGCTTTACATTCGTTATTTCCTTCTTCTTATTTTTTTTCTATTTTCTGGGAAAATTTATCGATTTTTGTTGTCGTGAGCCGGTTCTGTGCGGAAGGGTATGACGCAGATTACTCCGGAGACGGTTAACTCATTAAAAACAATTATTTCGACTGTTTTATCCATAATTTACGTAAACGGTCGCGACACGAGGTCTTCCCAGGGAGGTCACCCATCCTAGCTCTGCCATCGCGCCAGAACGCTTAACTTCATGGTTATGATTGGGCGAGAGCAGTGCCGCGTGTTGTCCATCGCCGCCCGCTCCACACGTACTCGAGGGATATAAGAATAAACATTCCACTCAATGTCGGGTGCGATCATACCAGCACTAATGCACCGGATCCCATCAGAACTCCGAAGTTAAGCGTGCTTGGGCGAGAGCAGTACTAGGATGGGTGACCCCTGGGAAGTCCTCGTGTTGCACCCTTTTCGTGTTTTTCTATTTTTGATTACTTGTTGACAGACGATTTTCGGCTCAAATCATCTGAATCTCGATCGGGACCAGATAAGACATGTGAAATGAAAGTAGCTCGGGCACTGCCGGATTTGGACAAAATTGTAGGCTAATTTGATTGTAAACGGGCAAACGGACGAGACTCATTACTACGCAATGAGCTGACGAGATTTTAGCCGAATTCCTTCTCTAAGACCCTCTAATTTGCGATTTACGCTTCTGTTAAGCTTTCGTTTCCTCGAGAAATCCGCTTAGGAAGTTCGAAATTCGATTCCGGTTCCATTTTATCGTATCCCAGGCATAATAATAGCTTTACATTCGTTATTTCCTTCTTCTTTTTTTTTTCTATTTTCTGGGAACATTTATCGATTTGTGATGTCGTGAGCCGGTTCTGTACGGAAGGGTATGACGCAGATTACTCCGGAGACGGTTAACTCATTAAAAACAATTATTTCGACTGTTTTATCCATAATTTACGTAAACGGTCGCGACACGAGGTCTTCCCAGGGAGGTCACCCATCCTACTCTGCCATCGCGCCAGAACGCTTAACTTCATGGTTATGATTGGGCGAGAGCAGTGCCGCGTGTTGTCCATCGCCGCCCGCTCCACACGTACTCGAGGGATATAAGAATAAACATCCCACTCAATGTCGGGTGCGATCATACCAGCACTAATGCACCGGATCCCATCAGAACTCCGAAGTTAAGCGTGCTTGGGCGAGAGCAGTACTAGGATAGGTGATCCCCTGGGAAGTCCTCGTGTTGCACCCTTTTCGTGTTTTTCTATTTTTGATTACTTGTTGACAGACGATTTTCGGCTCAAATCATCTGAATCTCGATCGGGACCAGATAAGACATGTGAAATGAAAGTAGCTCGGGCACTGCCGGATTTGGACAAAATTGTAGGCTAATTTGATTGTAAACGGGCAAACGACGAGACTCATTACTACGCAATGAGCTGACGAGATTTTAGCCGAATTCCTTCTCTAAGACCCTCTAATTTGCGATTTACGCTTCTGTTAAGCTTTCGTTTCCTCGAGAAATCCGCTTAGGAAGTTCGAAATTCGATTCCGGTTCCATTTTATCGTATCCCAGGCATAATAATAGCTTTACATTCGTTATTTTCCTTCTTCTTATTTTTTTTCTATTTTCTGGGAACATTTATCGATTTTTGTTGTCGTGAGCCGGTTCTGTGCGGAAGGGTTTGACGCAGATTACTCCGGAGACGGTTAACTCATTAAAAACAATTATTTCGACTGTTTTATCCATAATTTACGTAAACGTCGCGACACGAGGTCTTCCAGGGAGGTCACCCATCCTAGCTCTGCCATCGCGCCAGAACGCTTAACTTCATGGTTATGATTGGGCGAGAGCAGTGCCGCGTGTTGTCCATCGCCGCCCGCTCCACAGGTACTCGAGGGATATAAGAATAAACATCCCACTCAATGTCGGGTGCGATCATACCAGCACTAATGCACCGGATCCCATCAGAACCCTGAAGTTAAGCGTGCTTGGGCGAGAGCAGTACTAGGATGGGTGACCCCTGGGAAGTCCTCGTGTTGCACCCTTTTCGTGTTTTTCTATTTTTGATTACTTGTTGACAGACGATTTTCGGCTCAAATCATCTGAATCTCGATCGGGACCAGATAAGACATGTGAAATGAAAGTAGCTCGGGCACTGCCGGATTTGGACAAAATTGTAGGCTAATTTGATTGTAAACGGGCAAACGGACGAGACTCATTACTACGCAATGAGCTGACGAGATTTTAGCCGAATTCCTTCTCTAAGACCCTCTAATTTGCGATTTACGCTTCTGTTAAGCTTTCGTTTCCTCGAGAAATCCGCTTAGGAAGTTCGAAATTCGATTCCGGTTCCATTTTATCGTATCCCAGGCATAATAATAGCTTTACATTCGTTATTTCCTTCTTATTTTTTTTCTATTTTCTGGGAACATTTATCGATTTTTGTTGTCGTGAGCCGGTTCTGTGCGGAAGGGTATGACGCAGATTACTCCGGAGACGGTTAACTCATTAAAAACAATTATTTCGACTGTTTTATCCATAATTTACGTAAACGGTCGCGACACGAGGTCTTCCCAGGGAGGTCACCCATCCTACTCTGCCATCGCGCCAGAACGCTTAACTTCATGGTTATGATTGGGCGAGAGCAGTGCCGCGTGTTGTCCATCGCCGCCCGCTCCACACGTACTCGAGGGATATAAGAATAAACATCCCACTCAATGTCGGGTGCGATCATACCAGCACTAATGCACCGGATCCCATCAGAACTCCGAAGTTAAGCGCTTGGGGAGAGCAGCAGTACTAGGATGGGTGACCCCCTGGGAAGTCCTCGTGTTGCACCCTTTTCGTGTTTTTCTATTTTTGATTACTTGTTGACAGACGATTTTCGGCTCAAATCATCTGAATCTCGATCGGGACCAGATAAGACATGTGAAATGAAAGTAGCTCGGGCACTGCCGGATTTGGACAAAATTGTAGGCTAATTTGATTGTAAACGGGCAAACGGACGAGACTCATTACTACGCAATGAGCTGACGAGATTTTAGCCGAATTCCTTCTCTAAGACCCTCTAATTTGCGATTTACGCTTCTGTTAAGCTTTCGTTTCCTCGAGAAATCCGCTTAGGAAGTTCGAAATTCGATTCCGGTTCCATTTTATCGTATCCCAGGCATAATAATAGCTTTACATTCGTTATTTCTTCTTCTTATTTTTTTCTATTTTCTGGGAACATTTATCGATTTTGTTGTCGTGAGCCGGTTCTGTGCGGAAGGGTATGACGCAGATTACTCCGGAGACGGTTAACTCATTAAAAACAATTATTTCGACTGTTTTATCCATAATTTACGTAAACGGTCGCGACACGAGGTCTTCCCAGGGAGGTCACCCATCCTAGCTCTGCCATCGCGCCAGAACGCTTAACTTCATGGTTATGATTGGGCGAGAGCAGTGCCGCGTGTTGTCCATCGCCGCCCGCTCCACACGTACTCGAGGGATATAAGAATAAACATCCCACTCAATGTCGGGTGCGATCATACCAGCACTAATGCACCGGATCCCATCAGAACTCCGAAGTTAAGCGTGCTTGGGCGAGAGCAGTACTAGGATGGGTGCCCCTGGGAAGTCCTCGTGTTGCACCCTTTTCGTGTTTTTCTATTTTTGATTACTTGTTGACAGACGATTTTCGGCTCAAATCATCTGAATCTCGATCGGGACCAGATAAGACATGTGAAATGAAAGTAGCTCGGGCACTGCCGGATTTGGACAAAATTGTAGGCTAATTTGATTGTAAACGGGCAAACGGACGAGACTCATTACTACGCAATGAGCTGACGAGATTTTAGCCGAATTCCTTCTCTAAGACCCTCTAATTTGCGATTTACGCTTCTGTTAAGCTTTCGTTTCCTCGAGAAATCCGCTTAGGAAGTTCGAAATTCGATTCCGGTTCCATTTTATCGTATCCCAGGCATAATAATAGCTTTACATTCGTTATTTCCTTCTTCTTATTTTTTTTCTATTTTCTGGGAACATTTATCGATTTTTGTTGTCGTGAGCCGGTTCTGTGCGGAAGGGTATGACGCAGATTACTCCGGAGACGGTTAACTCATTAAAAACAATTATTTCGACTGTTTTATCCATAATTTACGTAAACGGTCGCGACACGAGGTCTTCCCAGGGAGGTCACCCATCCTACTCTGCCATCGCGCCAGAACGCTTAACTTCATGGTTATGATTGGGCGAGAGCAGTGCCGCGTGTTGTCCATCGCCGCCCGCTCCACACGTACTCGAGGGATATAAGAATAAACATCCCACTCAATGTCGGGTGCGATCATACCAGCACTAATGCACCGGATCCCATCAGAACTCCGAAGTTAAGCGTGCTTGGGCGAGCAGTACTATGGGTGACCCCTGGGAAGTCCTCGTGTTGCACCCTTTTCGTGTTTTTCTATTTTGATTACTTGTTGACAGACGATTTTCGGCTCAAATCATCTGAATCTCGATCGGGACCAGATAAGACATGTGAAATGAAAGTAGCTCGGGCACTGCCGGATTTGGACAAAATTGTAGGCTAATTTGATTGTAAACGGGCAAACGGACGAGACTCATTACTACGCAATGAGCTGACGAGATTTTAGCCGAATTCCTTCTCTAAGACCCTCTAATTTGCGATTTACGCTTCTGTTAAGCTTTCGTTTCCTCGAGAAATCCGCTTAGGAAGTTCGAAATTCGATTCCGGTTCCATTTTATCGTATCCCAGGCATAATAATAGCTTTACATTCGTTATTTCCTTCTTCTTATTTTTTTTCTATTTTCTGGGAACATTTATCGATTTTTGTTGTCGTGAGCCGGTTCTGTGCGGAAGGGTATGACGCAGATTACTCCGGAGACGGTTAACTCATTAAAAACAATTATTTCGACTTTTATCCATAATTTACGTAAACGGTCGCGACACGAGGTCTTCCCAGGGAGGTCACCCATCCTAGCTCTGCCATCGCGCCAGAACGCTTAACTTCATGGTTATGATTGGGCGAGAGCAGTGCCGCGTGTTGTCCATCGCCGCCCGCTCCACACGTACTCGAGGGATATAAGAATAAACATCCCACTCAATGTCGGGTGCGATCATACCAGCACTAATGCACCGGATCCCATCAGAACTCCGAAGTTAAGCGTGCTTGGGGAGAGCAGTACTAGGATGGGTGACCCCTGGGAAGTCCTCGTGTTGCACCCTTTTCGTGTTTTTCTATTTTTGATTACTTGTTGACAGACGATTTTCGGCTCAAATCATCTGAATCTCGATCGGGACCAGATAAGACATGTGAAATGAAAGTAGCTCGGGCACTGCCGGATTTGGACAAAATTGTAGGCTAATTTGATTGTAAACGGGCAAACGGACGAGACTCATTACTACGCAATGAGCTGACGAGATTTTAGCCGAATTCCTTCTCTAAGACCCTCTAATTTGCGATTTACGCTTCTGTTAAGCTTTCGTTTCCTCGAGAAATCCGCTTAGGAAGTTCGAAATTCGATTCCGGTTCCATTTTATCGTATCCCAGGCATAATAATAGCTTTACATTCGTTTTTCCTTCTTATTTTTTTTCTATTTTCTGGGAACATTTATCGATTTTTGTTGTCGTGAGCCGGTTCTGTGCGGAAGGGTATGACGCAGATTACTCCGGAGACGGTTAACTCATTAAAAACAATTATTTCGACTGTTTTATCCATAATTTACGTAAACGGTCGCGACACGAGGTCTTCCCAGGGAGGTCACCCATCCTAGCTCTGCCATCGCGCCAGAACGCTTAACTTCATGGTTATGATTGGGCGAGAGCAGTGCCGCGTGTTGTCCATCGCCGCCCGCTCCACACGTACTCGAGGGATATAAGAATAAACATCCCACTCAATGTCGGGTGCGATCATACCAGCACTAATGCACCGGATCCCATCAGAACTCCGAAGTTAAGCGTGCTTGGGCGAGAGCAGTACTAGGATGGGTGACCCCCTGGGAAGTCCTCGTGTTGCACCCTTTTCGTGTTTTTCTATTTTTGATTACTTGTTGACAGACGATTTTCGGCTCAAATCATCTGAATCTCGATCGGGACCAGATAAGACATGTGAAATGAAAGTAGCTCGGGCACTGCCGGATTTGGACAAAATTGTAGGCTAATTTGATTGTAAACGGGCAAACGGACGAGACTCATTACTACGCAATGAGCTGACGAGATTTTAGCCGAATTCCTTCTCTAAGACCCTCTAATTTGCGATTTACGCTTCTGTTAAGCTTTCGTTTCCTCGAAATCCGCTTAGGAAGTTCGAAATTCGATTCCGGTTCCATTTTATCGTATCCCAGGCATAATTAGCTTTACATTCGTTATTTCTTCTTATTTTTTTTTCTATTTTCTGGGAACATTTATCGATTTTTGTTGTCGTGAGCCGGTTCTGTGCGGAAGGGTATGACGCAGATTACTCCGGAGACGGTTAACTCATTAAAAACAATTATTTCGACTGTTTTATCCATAATTTACGTAAACGGTCGCGACACGAGGTCTTCCCAGGGAGGTCACCCATCCTACCTCTGCCATCGCGCCAGAACGCTTAACTTCATGGTTATGATTGGGCGAGAGCAGTGCCGCGTGTTGTCCATCGCCGCCCGCTCCACACGTACTCGAGGGATATAAGAATAAACATCCCACTCAATGTCGGGTGCGATCATACCAGCACTAATGCACCGGATCCCATCAGAACTCCGAAGTTAAGCGTGCTTGGGCGAGAGCAGTACTAGGATGGCTGACCCCTGGGAAGTCCTCGTGTTGCACCCTTTTCGTGTTTTTCTATTTTTGATTACTTGTTGACAGACGATTTTCGGCTCAAATCATCTGAATCTCGATCGGGACCAGATAAGACATGTGAAATGAAAGTAGCTCGGGCACTGCCGGATTTGGACAAAATTGTAGGCTAATTTGATTGTAAACGGGCAAACGGACGAGACTCATTACTACGCAATGAGCTGACGAGATTTTAGCCGAATTCCTTCTCTAAGACCCTCTAATTTGCGATTTACGCTTCTGTTAAGCTTTCGTTTCCTCGAGAAATCCGCTTAGGAAGTTCGAAATTCGATTCCGGTTCCATTTTATCGTATCCCAGGCATAATAATAGCTTTACATTCGTTATTTCCTTCTTCTTATTTTTTTTCTATTTTCTGGGAACATTTATCGATTTTTGTTGTCGTGAGCCGGTTCTGTGCGGAAGGGTATGACGCAGATTACTCCGGAGACGGTTAACTCATTAAAAACAATTATTTCGACTGTTTTATCCGTAATTTACGTAAACGGTCGCGACACGAGGTCTCCCCAGGGAGGTCACCCATCCTAGCTCTGCCATCGCGCCAGAACGCTCAACCTCATGGTTCTGATTGGGCGAGAGCAGTGCCGCGTGTTGTCCATCGCCGCCCGCTCCACACGTACTCGAGGGATATAAGAATAAACATCCCACTCAATGTCGGGTGCGATCATACCAGCACTAATGCACCGGATCCCATCAGAACTCCGAAGTTAAGCTGCTTGGGCGAGAGCAGTACTAGGATGGGTGACCCCCTGGGAAGTCCTCGTGTTGCACCCTTTTCGTGTTTTTCTATTTTTGATTACTTGTTGACAGACGATTTTCGGCTCAAATCATCTGAATCTCGATCGGGACTAGATAAGACATGTGAAATGAAAGTAGCTCGGGCACTACCGGATTTGGAAAAAATTGTAGGCTAATTTGATTGTAAACGGGCAAACGGACGAGACTCATTACTACGCAATGAGCTGACGAGATTTTAGCCGAATTCCTTCTCTAAGACCCTCTAATTTGCGATTTACGCTTCTGTTAAGCTTTCGTTTCCTCGAGAAATCCGCCTAGGAAGTTCGAAATTCGATTCCTGTTCCATTTTATCGTATCCCAGGCATAATAATAGCTTTACATACGTTATTTCCTTCTTCTTATTTTTTTCTATTTTCTGGGAACATTTATCGATTTTGTTGTCGTGAGCCGGTTCTGTGCGGAAGGGTATGACGCAGATTACTCCGGAGACGGTTAACTCATCAAAAACAATTATTTCGACTGTTTTATCCATAATTTACGTAAACGGTCGCGACACGAGGTCTTCCCAGGGAGGTCACCCATCCTACTCTGCCATCGCGCCAGAACGCTTAACTTCATGGTTATGATTGGGCGAGAGCAGTGCCGCGTGTTGTCCATCGCCGCCCGCTCCACACGTACTCAAGGGATATAAGAATAAACATCCCACTCAATGTCGGGTGCGATCATACCAGCACTAATGAACCGGATCCCATCAGAACTCCGAAGTTAAGCGTGCTTGGGCGAGAGCAGTACTAGGATGGGTGACCCCTGGGAAGTCCTCGTGTTGCACCCTTTTCGTGTTTTTCTATTTTTGATTACTTGTTGACAGACGATTTTCGGCTCAAATCATCTGAATCTCGATCGGGACCAGATAAGACATGTGAAATGAAAGTAGCTCGGGCACTGCCGGATTTGGACAAAATTGTAGGCTAATTTGATTGTAAACGGGCAAACGGACGAGACTCATTACTACGCAATGAGCTGACGAGATTTTAGCCGAATTCCTTCTCTAAGACCCTCTAATTTGCGATTTACGCTTCTGTTAAGCTTTCGTTTCCTCGAGAAATCCGCTTAGGAAGTTCGAAATTCGATTCCGGTTCCATTTTATCGTATCCCAGGCATAATAATAGCTTTACATTCGTTATTTCCTTCTTCTTATTTTTTTTCTATTTTCTGGGAACATTTATCGATTTTGTTGTCGTGAGCCGGTTCTGTGCGGAAGGGTATGACGCAGATTACTCCGGAGACGGTTAACTCATTAAAAACAATTATTTCGACTGTTTTATCCATAATTTACGTAAACGGTCGCGACACGAGGTCTTCCCAGGGAGGTCACCCATCCTACCTCTGCCATCGCGCCAGAACGCTTAACTTCATGGTTATGATTGGGCGAGAGCAGTGCCGCGTGTTGTCCATCGCCGCCCGCTCCACACGTACTCGAGGGATATAAGAATAAACATCCCACTCAATGTCGGGTGCGATCATACCAGCACTAATGCACCGGATCCCATCAGAACTCCGAAGTTAAGCTTGCTTGGGGAGAGCAGTACTAGGATGGGTGACCCCTGGGAAGTCCTCGTGTTGCACCCTTTTCGTGTTTTTCTATTTTTGATTACTTGTTGACAGACGATTTTCGGCTCAAATCATCTGAATCTCGATCGGGACCAGATAAGACATGTGAAATGAAAGTAGCTCGGGCACTGCCGGATTTGGACAAAATTGTAGGCTAATTTGATTGTAAACGGGCAAACGGACGAGACTCATTACTACGCAATGAGCTGACGAGATTTTAGCCGAATTCCTTCTCTAAGACCCTCTAATTTGCGATTTACGCTTCTGTTAAGCTTTCGTTTCCTCGAGAAATCCGCTTAGGAAGTTCGAAATTCGATTCCGGTTCCATTTTATCGTATCCCAGGCATAATAATAGCTTTACATTCGTTATTTCCTTCTTCTTTTTTTTTTCTATTTTCTGGGAACATTTATCGATTTTTGTTGTCGTGAGCCGGTTCTGTGCGGAAGGGTATGACGCAGATTACTCCGGAGACGGTTAACTCATTAAAAACAATTATTTCGACTGTTTTATCCATAATTTACGTAAACGGTCGCGATACGAGGTCTTCCCATGGAGGTCACCCATCGCGCCAGAACGCTTAACTTCATGGTTATGATTGGGCGAGAGCAGTGCCGCGTGTTGTCCATCGCCGCCCGCTCCACACGTACTCGAGGGATATAAGAATAAACATCCCACTCAATGTCGGGTGCGATCATACCAGCACTAATGCACCGGATCCCATCAGAACTCCGAAGTTAAGTGCTTGGGCGAGAGCAGTACTAGGATGGGTGACCCCCTGGGAAGTCCTCGTGTTGCACCCTTTTCGTGTTTTTCTATTTTTGATTACTTGTTGACAGACGATTTTCGGCTCAAATCATCTGAATCTCGATCGGGACCAGATAAGACATGTGAAATGAAAGTAGCTCGGGCACTGCCGGATTTGGACAAAATTGTAGGCTAATTTGATTGTAAACGGGCAAACGGACGAGACTCATTACTACGCAATGAGCTGACGAGATTTTAGCCGAATTCCTTCTCTAAGACCCTCTAATTTGCGATTTACGCTTCTGTTAAGCTTTCGTTTCCTCGAGAAATCCGCTTAGGAAGTTCGAAATTCGATTCCGGTTCCATTTTATCGTATCCCAGGCATAATAATAGCTTTACATTCGTTATTTCCTTCTTCTTATTTTTTTTCTATTTTCTGGGAACATTTATCGATTTTGTTGTCGTGAGCCGGTTCTGTGCGGAAGGGTATGACGCAGATTACTCCGGAGACGGTTAACTCATAAAAACAATTATTTCGGATGAAATCAACGTATCTCGGGCACTGCCGTATTTGGACAAAATTGTAGGCTAATTTGATTGTAAACGGGCAAACGAACGAGAAATGTTACTCCGCAATGAGCTGGTGAGATTTAGCCGAATTCCTTCTCTAAGACCCTCTAATTTGCGATTTTCCGCTTCTGTTAAGCTTCAGTTTCCTCGAGAAATCCATTTAGGAAGTCCAAAAATTCGATTTCCGTTCCATTTTATCGTATCTCAGGCATAATAATAGCTTTACATTCGCTATTTCCTTCTTCTTATTTTTTTTCTATTTTCTAGGTACATTTATCGATTTTTGTTGTCGTGAGCCGTTTCTGTGCGGAAGTGTATGACGCAGATTACTCCGGAGACGATAACTCATTAAAAACAATTATTTCGACTGTTTTATCCATAATTTACGTAAACGGTCGCACCACGAGGTCTTCCCAGGCAGGTCACCTATCCTAGCTCTGCCATCGCGCCAGAACGCTTAACTTCATGGTTATGATTGGGCGAGAGCAGTGCCGCGTGTTGTCCATCGCCGCTCGCTCCACACGTACTCGGGGATATAAGAATAAACATCCCACTCAATGTCGGGTGCAATCATACCAGCACTAATGCACCGGATCCCATCAGAACTCCGAAGTTAAGCGTGCTTGGGTGAGAGCAGTACTAGGGTGGGTGACCCACTGAGAAGTCCTCGTGTTGCACCCTTTTTCGTGTTTTTCTATTTTTGATTTTACTTGTTGACAGACGATTTTCGGCTAAAATCATCTGAATCTCGATCGGGACCAGATAAGACATGTGAAATGAAAGTAGCTCGGGCACTGCCGGATTTGGACAAAATTGTAGGCTCATTTGATTGTAAACGGGCAAACGGACGAGACTCATTACTACGCAACGAGCTGACGAGATTTTAGTCGAATTCCTTCTCTAAGACCCTCTAATTTGCGATTTACCGCTTCTGTTAAGCTTTCGTTTCCTCGATGAATCCGCTTAGGAAGTTCGAAATTCGATTCCGGTTCCGTTTTATCATATCCCAGGCATAATAATAGCTTTACATTCGCTATTTCCTTCATCTTATTTTTTTCTTATTTTCTGGGAACCTTTATCGATTTTTGTTGTCGTGAGCCGGTTCTGTGCGGAAGGGTAGACGCAGATTACTCCGGAGACGGTTAACTCATTAAAAACAATTATTTCGACTGTTTTTGCTCCTAATTTACGTAAACGGTCGCGACACGCGGTCTTCCAGGGAGGTCACCATCCTAGCTCTGCCATCGCGCCAGAACGCTTAACTTCATGGTATGATTGGCGAGAGCAGTGCCGCGTGTTGTCCATCGCCGCCCGCTCCACACGTACTCGAGGGATGTAAGATAAACATCCCATCTTGTCGGGTGCGATCATACCAGCACTAATGCACAGGATCCCATCAGAACTCTGAAGTTAAGCGTGCTTGGGCGAGAGCAATACTAGGATGGGTGACCCTTGGAAGTCCTCGTGTTGCACCGCTTTTCATGTTTTTCTATTTTTTATTTACTTGTTGACAGACGATTTTCGGCTCAATCATCTGAATCTCGATCGGGACGAGATAAGACATGTGAAATCACGTACTCGAACACTACGGATTTGGACAAAATTATAGGCTAATTTGATTGTAAACGGGCAAACGGATGAGAATATTACTCCGCACAGAGCTGGCGGTATTTTAGCTAAATTCCTTCTCTAAGACCCTCTAATTTACGATTTACCGCTTCTGTTAGCTTCTGTTTCCTCGAGAAATCCGCTTTAGGAAGTTCGAAAATTCTATTTCCGGTTCCATTTTATCGTATCACCGGCATAATAATAGCTTTACATTTCGCTATTACCTTCTTCTTATTTTTTTTCTATTTTCTAGGAATATTTGCGATTTTTGTTGTCGTGAGGCCGGTTTTGTGCGGAAGGGTATGACGCAGATTACTCCGGAGACGAGTATACTCATTAAAAATATTTATTTCGATCTGCTTTTATCCATAATTTACGTAAACGGTCGCGACACGAGGTCTTCCCAGGGAGGTCACCCATCGTAGCTCTGCCATCGAGCTAGAACGCTTAACTTCATGGTTATGATTGGGCGAGAGCGTGCCGCGTGTTGTCCCATCGCGCCACGACTCCACACGTACTCGCGGGATATAAGAATAAACATCCCACTCATATGTCGGGTGCGATCATACCAGCACTAATGCACCGGATCCCATTCCGAACTCCGAAGTTAATGCGTGCTTGGGCGAGAGCAGTACTAGGATGGGTGACCCCCTGAGAAGTCCTCGTGTTGCACCCTTTTTCGTGTTTTTCTATTTTTGATTACTTGTTGACAGACGATTTTCGGCTCAAATCATTGAATCTCGATCGGGACCAGATAAGACATGTGAAATGAAAGTAGCTCGGGCACTGCCGGATTGGACAAATTGTAGGCTAATTTGATTGTAAACGGGCAAACGGACGGACTCATTACTACGCAATGAGCTGACGAGATTTTAGCCGAATTCCTTCTCTAAGACCCTCTAATTTGCGATTTACCGCTTCTGTTAAGCTTTCGTTTCCTCGAGAAATCCGCTTAGGAAGTTCGAAATTCGATTCCGGTTCCATTTTATCGTATCCCAAGGCATAATAATAGCTTTACATTCGCTTATTTCCTTCTTCTTATTTTTTTTTCTATTTTCTGGGAACATTTATCGATTTTTGTTGTCGTGAGCCGGTTCTGTGCGGAAGGGTATGACGCAGATTACTCCGGAGACGGTTAACTCATTAAAACAATTATTTCGACTGTTTTATCCATAATTTACGTAAACGGTCGCGACACGAGGTCTTCCCAGGAGTGTCACCCATCCTAGCTCTGCCATCGCGCCAGGAACGCTTAACTTCATGGTTATGATTGGGCGAGAGCAGTGCCGCGTGTTGTCCATCGCCGCCCGCTCGAAAACGTACTCGAGGGATATAAGAATAAACATCCCACTTAATGTCGGTGCGATCATACAAGCACTAATGCACCGGATCCCATCAGAACTCTAAGTTAAGCGTGCTTGGGCTGAGGAAGTACTAGGATGGGTGGACCCCCTGGGAAGTCCTCGTGTTGCCACCCTTTTTTCGTGTTTTCTATTTTTGATTACTTGTTGACAGACGATTTTCGGCTCAAATCATCTGAATCTCGATCGAGACCAGATAAGACATGTGAAATGAAAGTAGCTCGGGCACTGCCGGATTTGGACAAAATTGTAGGCTAATTTGATTGTAAAAGAGCAAACGGACGAGGACTCATTACTACGCAATGAGCTGACGAGGATTTTAGCCGAATTCCTTCTCTAAGACCCTCTAATTTGCGATTTACCGCTTCTGTTAAGCTTTCGTTTTCCTCGAGAAATCCGCTTAGGAAGTTCGAAATTCGATTCCGGTTCCATTTTATCGTATCCGAGGCATAATAATAGCTTTACATTCGTTATTTCCTTCTTCTTATTTTTTTTCTATTTTCTGGGAACATTTATCGATTTTTGTTGTCGTGAGCCGGTTCTGTGCGGAAGGGTATGACGCAGATTACTCCGGAGACGGTTAACTCATTAAAAACAATTATTTCGACTGTTTTATCCATAATTTACGTAAACGGTCGCGACACGAGGTCTTCCCAGGGAGGTCACCCATCCTACCTCTGCCATCGCGCCAGAACGCTTAACTTCATGGTTATGATTGGGCGAGAGCAGTGCCGCGTGTTGTCCATCGCCGCCCGCTCCACACGTACTCGAGGGATATAAGAATAAACATCCCACTCAATGTCGGGTGCGATCATACCAGCACTAATGCACCGGATCCCATCAGAACTCCGAAGTTAAGCGTGCTTGGGCGAGAGCGCAGTACTAGGATGGGTGACCCCTGGGAAGTCCTCGTGTTGCACCCTTTTTCGTGTTTTTTCTATTTTTGATTACTTGTTGACAGACGATTTTTCGGCTCAAATCATCTGAATCTCGATCGAGACCAGATAAGACATGTGAAATGAAAGTAGCTCGGGCACTGCCGGATTTGGACAAAATTGTAGGCTAATTTGATTGTAAACGGGCAAACGGACGAGACTCATTACTACGCAATGAGCTGACGAGATTTTAGCCGAATTCTTCTCTAAGACCCTCTAATTTGCGATTTTCCGCTTCTGTTAAGCTTTCGTTTCCTCGAGAAATCCGCTTAGGAAGTTCGAAATTCGATTCCGGTTCCATTTTATCGTATCCCAGGCATAATAATAGCTTTACATTCGTTATTTCCTTCTTCTTATTTTTTTTCTATTTTCTGGGAACATTTATCGATTTTTGTTGTCGTGAGCCGGTTCTGTGCGGAAGGGTATGACGCAGATTACTCCGGAGACGGTTAACTCATTAAAAACAATTATTTCGACTGTTTTATCCTATAATTTACGTAAACGGTCGCGACACGAGGTCTTCCCAGGGAGGTCACCCATCCTACCTCTGCCATCGCGCCAGAACGCTTAACTTCATGGTTATGATTGGCGAGAGCAGTGCCGCGTGTTGTCCATCGCCGCCCCGCTCCACACAGTACTCGAGGGATATAAGAATAAACATCCCACTCAATGTCGGGTGCGATCATACCAGCACTAATGCACCGGATCCCATCAGAACTCCGAAGTTAAGCGTGCTTGGGCGAGAGAGCAGTACTAGGATGGGTGACCCCCTGGGAAGTCCTCGTGTTGCACCCTTTTCGTGTTTTTCTATTTTTGATTACTTGTTGACAGACGATTTTCGGCTCAAATCATCTGAATCTCGATCGGGACCAGATAAGACATGTGAAATGAAAGAAGCTCGGACACTGCCGGATTTGGACAAAATTGTAGGCTAATTTGATTGTAAACGGGCAAACGGACGAGACTCATTACTACGCAATGAGCTGACGAGATTTTAGCCGAATTCCTTCTCTAAGACCCTCTAATTTGCGATTTACCGCTTCTGTTAAGCTTTCGTTTCCTCGAAAAATCCTCTTAGGAAGTTCGAAATTCGATTCTGGTTCCATTTTATCGTATCCTAAGAATAATAATAACTTTACATTCGTTATTTCTTTCTTCTTATTTTTTTTTTATTTTCTGCCAACATTTATCGATTTTTGTTGTCGTGAGCCGGTTCTGTGCGGAAGGGTATGACGCAGATTACTCCGGAGACGGTTCAACTCATTAAAACAATTATTTCGACTGTTTTATCCTATAATTTACGTAAACGGTCGCGACACGAGGTCTTCCCAGGGAGGTCACCCATCCTACCTCTGCCATCGCGCCAGAACGCTTAACTTCATGGTTATGATTGGGCGAGAGCAGTGCCGCGTGTTGTCCATCGCCGCCCGCTCCACACGTACTCGAGGGATATAAGAATAAACATCCCACTCAATGTCGGGTGCGATCATACCAGCACTAATGCACCGGATCCCATCAGAACTCCGAAGTTAAGCGTGCTTGGGCGAGAGCAGTACTAGGATGGGTGACCCCCTGGGAAGTCCTCGTGTTGCACCCCTTTTCGTGTTTTTCTATTTTTGATTACTTGTTGACAGACGATTTTCGGCTCAAATCATCTGAATCTCGATCGGGACCAGATAAGACATGTGAAATGAAAGTAGCTCGGGCACTGCCGGATTTGGACAAAATTGTAGTCTATATTGATTGTAAACGGGCAAACGGACGAGACTCATTACTACGCAATGAGCTGACGAGATTTTAGCCGAATTCCTTCTCTAAGACCCTCTAATTTGCGATTTACCGCTTCTGTTAAGCTTTCGTTTCCTCGAGAAATCCGCTTAGGAAGTTCGAAATTCGATTCGGTTCCATTTATCGTATCCCAAGGCATAATAATAGCTTTACATTCGTTATTTCCTTCTTCTTATTTTTTTTTCTATTTTCTGGGAACATTTATCGATTTTTGTTGTCGTGAGCCGGTTCTGTGCGGAAGGGTATGACGCAGATTACTCCGGAGACGGTTAACTCATTAAAACAATTATTTCGACTGTTTTATCCATAATTTACGTAAACGGTCGCGATACGAGGTCTTCCCAGGGAGGTCACCCATCCTAGCTATGCCATCGCGCCTAGAACGCTTAACTTCATGGTTATGATTGGGCGAGAGCAGTGCCGCGTGTTGTCCATCGCCGCCCGCTCCACACGTACTCGAGGGATATAAGAATAAACATCCCACTCAATGTCGGGTGCGATCATACCAGCACTAATGCACCGGATCCCATCAGAACTCCGAAGTTAAGCGTGCTTGGGCGAAAGCGCAGTACTAGGATGGGTGACCCCCTGGGAAGTCCTCGTGTTGCACCCCTTTTCGTGTTTTTCTATTTTGATTATTGTTGACAGACGATTTTCGGCTCAAATCATCTGAATCTCGATCGGGACCAGATAAGACATGTGAAATGAAAGTAGCTCGGGCACTGCCGGATTTGGACAAAATTGTAGGCTAATTTGATTGTAAACAGGCAAACGGACGAGACTCATTACTACGCAATGAGCTGACGAGATTTTAGCCGAATTCCTTCTCTAAGACCCTCTAATTTGCGATTTACCGCTTCTGTTAAGCTTTCGTTTCCTCGAGAAATCCGCTTAGGAAGTTCGAAATTCGATTCTGGTTCCATTTTATCGTATCACAAGAATAATAATAGCTTTACATTCGTTATTTCCTTCTTCTTATTTTTTTTTCTATTTTCTGGGAACATTTATCGATTTTTGTTGTCGTGAGCCGGTTCTGTGCGGAAGGGTATGACGCAGATTACACCGGAGACGGTTAACTCATTAAAATAATTATTTCGACTATTTTATCCATAATTTAAGTAAACGGTCGCGACACGAGGTCTTCCCAGGGTGGTCACCCATCCTAGCTCTGCCATCGCGCCAGAACGCTTAACTTCATGGTTATGATTGGGCGAGAGCAGTGCCGCGTGTTGTCCATCGCCGCCCGCTCCGAACGTACTCGAGGGATATAAGAATAAACATCCCACTTAATGTCCGGTGCGAATCATACAAGCACTAATGCACCGGATCCCATCAGAACTTCTAAGTTAAGCGTGCTTGGGCGAGAGGAATACTAGGATGGGTGACCCCCTGGGAAGTCCTCGTGTTCACCCTTTTTCGTGTTTTTCTATTTTTGATTACTTGTTGACAGACGATTTTTCGGCTCAAATCATCTGAATCCGATCGAGACCAGATAAGACATGTGAAATGAAAGTAGCTCGGGCACTGCCGGATTTGGACAAAATTGTAGGCTAATTTGATTGTAAACGAGCAAAGGACGAGACTCATACTACGCAATGAGCTGACGAGATTTTAGCCGAATTCCTTCTCTAAGACCCTCTAATTTGCGATTTACCGCTTTTGTTAAGCTATCGTTTCCTCGAGAAATCGTCTTAGAAGTTCGAAATTCGATTCCTGGTTCCATTTATCGTATCCCAGGCATAATAATAGCTTTACATTCGTTATTTCTTCTTCTTATTTTTTTTTTCTATTTTCTGGGAACATTTATCGATTTTTGTTGTCGTGAGCCGGTTCTGTGCGGAAGGGTATGACGCAGATTACTCCGGAGACGGTTAACTCATTTAAAACAATTATTTCGACTGTTTTATCCATAATTTACGTAAACGGTCGCGACACGAGGTCTTCCCAGGGAGGTCACCCATCCTAGCTCTGCCATCGCGCCAGAACGCTTAACTTCATGGTTATGATTGGGCGAGAGCAGTGCCGCGTGTTGTCCATCGCCGCCCGCTCCACACGTACTCGAGGGATATAAGAATAAACATCCCACTCAATGTCGGGTGCGATCATACCAGCACTAATGCACCGGATCCCATTCAGAACTCCGAAGTTAAGCGTGCTTGGGCGAAGAGCAGTACTAGGATGGGTGACCCCCTGGGAAGTCCTCGTGTTGCACCCCTTTTTCGTGTTTTTTCTATTTTGATTACTTGTTGACAGACGATTTTCGGCTCAAATCATCTGAATCTCGATCGGGACCAGATAAGACATGTGAAATGAAAGTAGCTCGGGCACTGCCAGATTTGGACAAAATTGTAGGCTATTTGATTGTAAACGGGCAAACGGACGAGACTCATTACTACGCAATGAGCTGACGAGATTTTAGCCCGAATTCCTTCTCTAAGACACTCTAATTTGCGATTTACCGCTTCTGTTAAGCTTTCGTTTTCCTCGAGAAATCCGCTTAGGAAGTCGAAAATTCGATTCCGGTTCCATTTTATCGTATCCCAAGCATAATAATAGCTTTACATTCGTTATTTCCTTCTTTCTATTTTTTTTTCTATTTTCTGGGAACATTTATCGATTTTGTTGTCGTGAGCCGGTTCTGTGCGGAAGGGTATGACGCAGATTACTCCGGAGACCGGTTAACTCATTAAAAACAATTATTTCGACTGTTTTATCCATAATTTACGTAAACGAGTCGCGACACGAGATCTTCCCAGGGAGGTCACCCATCCTAGCTATGCCATCGCGCTAGAACGCTTAACTTCATGGTTATGATGGGCCGAGAGCAGTGCCGCGTGTTGTCCATCGCCGCCCGCTCCACACGTACTCGAGGGATATAAGAATAAACATCCCACTCAATGTCGGGTGAGATCATACCAGCACTAATGCACCGGATCCCATCAGAACTCCGAAGTTAGCGTTGCTTGGGCGAGAGCAGTACTAGGATGGGTGACCCCTGGGAAGTCCTCGTGTTGCACCCCTTTTCGTGTTTTTTCTATTTCTGATTACTTGTTGACAGACGAGTTTCGGCTCAATCAATCTGAATCTCGATCGGGACCAGATAAGACATGTGAAATGAAAGTAGCTCGGGCACTGCCGGATTTGGACAAAATTCTAGGCTAATTCGATTGTAAACGGGCAAAACGGACGAGACTCATTACTACGCAATGAGCTGACGAGATTTTAGCCGAATTCCTTCTCTAAGACCCTCTAATTTGCGATTTATCGCTTCTGTTAAGCTTTCGTTTCCTCGAGAAATCCGCTTAGGAAGTTCGAAATTCGATTCCGGTTCATTTTTATCGTATCCCAGGCAATAATAGCTTTACATTCGTTATTTCCTTCTTCTTATTTTTTTTTCTATTTTCTGGGAAATTTATCGATTTTTGTTGTCGTGAGCCGGTTCTGTGCGGAAGGGTATGACGCAGAATTACCCGGAGACGGTTAACTCATTTAAACACAATTACTTTCGACTTGTTTTATCCATAATTTTAACGTAAACGGTCGCAGACTACGAGGTCTTCTAGGGAAGGTCACCCATTCCTAGCTGCTGCCAGTCGCGCCAGAACGGCTTAACTTCATTGGTTTATGCATTGGGCGAGAGCCAGTGCCGCGTGTTGTCCTATCGCGCCCGCTCCACCCGTACTCGAAGGATATAAGAATTAACATCCTCACTTCATTATCGGGTGCTATCTTGTTACCGAGCTACTAATGCACCGGATCCCATCAGAACTACGAAGTTAAGCGTGCTTGGCGAGAGCAGTAGTACTAGGATGGGGACCCCCTGGGAAGTCCTCGTGTTGCACCCCTTTTCGTGTTTTTCTATTTCTACTTGTTAACAGACAAGTTCGGCTCGCTCAAATAATCTCAATCTCGATCGGGACCAGATAAGACATGTGAAATGAAAGTAGCTCGGGAACTGCCGGATTTGGACAAAATTCTAGGCTAATTGATGTAAACGGGCCAACGGACGAGACTCATTACTACGCAATGAGCTGACGAGGATTTTAGCCGAATTCCTTCTCTAAGACCCTCTAATTTGCGATTTACGCTTCTTTTAAGCTTTCGTTCCTCGAGAAATCCGCTTAGGAAGTTCGAAATTCGATTCTGGTCCTTCATTTATCGTTATTCCAAGAATTATAATAGCTTACATTCGTTATTTCTTCTTATTTTTTTTTTCTATTTTCTGGGAACATTTATCGATTTTTGTTGTCGTGAGCCGGTTCTGTGCGAAGGGATGATGCAGATTACACCGGAGACGGTTAACTCATTAAAAACAATTATTTCGACTGTTTTATCCATAATTTAAGTAAACGGTCGCGACACGAGGTCTTCCGAGGGTGGTCACCTATCCTAGCTCTGCCATCGCCCAGAACGCTTAACTTCCATGGTTATGATTGGGCGAGAGCAGTGCCGCGTGTTGTCCATCGCCGCCCGCTCCAAACGTACTCGAGGGATATAAGAATAAACATCCCACTTAATGTCCGGTGCGATCATACAAGCACTAATGCACCGGATCCCATCAGAACTTCTAAGAATAAACATCCCACTCAATGTCGGGTGCGATCATACCAGCACTAATGCACCGGATCCCTTCAGAACTCCGAAGTTATGCGTGCTTGGACGAGAGGAATACTAGGATGGGTGACCCTGGAAGTCCTCGGTTGCACCCTTTTTCGTGTTTTTCTATTTCTCATTACTTGTTGACAAAAGAGTTTCGGCTCAAATCATCTGAATCTCGATCGGGACCAAATAAGACATGTGAAATGATAATAGCTCGGGCACTGCCGGATTTGGACAAATTTCTAGGCTAATTTGATTGTAAACGGGCAAACGGACGAGACTCTTACTACGCAATGAGCTGACGAGATTTTAGCCGAATTCTTTCTCTAAGACCACTCAATTTCGATTTCCGCTTCTGTTAAGCTTTCTGTTCCTCGAGAAATCCGTTTAGAAAGTTTGAAATTCGGATTCCGGTTCCATTTTATCGTCCCAGGCATAATATAGCTTTACATTCCTACTTTCTTCTTCTTATTTTTTTTCTATTTTCTGAGAACATTTATCGATTTTTGTTGTCGTAGCCGGTTCTGTGCGAAGGGTA